>NC_058404.1:145114812-145348099 GCF_002201575.2 Neomonachus schauinslandi
TTATAAAGTTTTTGGGTGTGTTGTTTGATAAAAGCATAAGTAGAACTAATTTGTCTGAACATCTGAACCAAAGGCAAGGCTGAACTAGAATCTGAGATACAGGTCAAATTTAAGAGATAGCAAGAGAAAGGAGTCCATTTGTAGTTTTGTTTTTTTTAAAAAGGTTTTGATTTAATTTACTCATCTGAATAAGTGCCTCCTGTTGTATGTTTTTAGGTCTTCTTCCAGCGTGAGCTGAAGAAAGAAAATGAGCGGACAGCGTATCTTTCTTTTTCTAGGATGGATCCCTGACTATGGTTGGTTCTTGTTTTCCTTTGCAGAGCAGAGACGGCTAAAGAAGACAGATGTCCCACTGCTGCATAGGCTCTTGCAGGGACCTTCCAAAGACAATGCTCGCATTTTCCTCATGGAGAAAGATACAGAAGAAATTAGCAGTGATGTATGGATCCTGTCACCCCCAATCTGTCTTTGCTTTCTCCTGACTCAGCACCTCTCACAGAATCTGCTTTCTTTTTGGTTTCATTTTGTTTTTTCCCTTTCCAGGTGGCTCAGTACATTAACTTTCATTTTTCTCTCCTGGAATCCATCCTTCAAAGATTAAATGAAGAAGAGAAGAGAGAGATCCAAAGAACAATAACCAAGTAAGTCAGGAGCATGCATGCCGGGTGCCTATTCCTTTAATAGGTCCAGGGCACAAAATGTGTTCAGTTTTTAATAACTCTTTTTCTCCTTCTCATTTTCAGATTCAGTACAGAAAAGGCTATTATACTGAAATGTCTTCACAGTAAACGGGTAGGAAAAACGGAGACAGCAGTTTAGCAGTACAAGCTGCAATTGCTAAAACACTCCAAGAGAATCAGAGGGATATTACTATTTGATGAATGCATGCATTCGACCCTTGCATGCATACAAATATATATGAACTGGAATCTGTGGGAAATTGAATGTCGCAAAAGCTTGTCTCCCTTTGAAGTGATGAGGTTAACTAGGGTTCACAGTTGCACTGAAAGGGGCTTGAATTTAGTTTCAGTAGCTGAAACAAGCTTGGATACTGTGTATTCCAAATACTTTAATAGTAAAACACTCAGTGAACTCAAATCTAAATGGTGTCTTCAGATGTCATGTAACTTAAGCTTCTTTTAGCTCAAACTGTCAAGGGAACTAGAGCATCATCAACTGATTCTCAGAAATGATTCAGAAGTAGAACTGATTCTGCAATGATTCAGAAGTGGGCACACTGAGCATTGCCAGCTCTTGAAATAAAAAAGAAGCACATTCTCACCCTACCAAGGAATCGGAGCGGGACAGTGTTTCGCAACTCCCTGAAAACTCTAGCATCTTTACAAAATCCAGGACTGTCTCTATATGGTCAGTGGCTTTTGGCTATCTGTAACATTAGAGCTATCTCTCCTTTGGGATGGAAAAGCTTATGGGCTCTGTTAAGAAACCTAAATTGCAATTTTCTCAACCTGAGCCCTTTTATACCCCACTCTGTTCTACTCATGACTTTCAAAAGTATTCTTAAGCATTTTTAATGTCAGTTGAAGTAGTTTTCTTTATTTTTCCAAACAAGTATGCCACAGAGATTTAATATATTTAATCAGCGAGGACAAGATTTGGCCCACAGTAACCATTTGTTGCCAAATGAACACAACGGATAATGCAGAACTTGTAGCTGAAGGTAGGGAAGGGATCTGGAGTTCTGCTCTTTTTCTCCAAGACAACTCAGTCCATGAGACAACTGTCAAGGTACTTAAAAGTCAGCTGAAAGCAATTGGAAAACAAACAAACACTGAGAATGCCACAAGTATCATCTATGATTTTATTTATGAACTCTACGTTAGAATGGAGTTTTAAGCAACACTGTTCGATTCTCTAAACTATGTCCATTTGCATTCCTCCTAAGCATTGTATTAAATTGTTTGGGCACATTACATGTACTAAGGGAGAAGGGTTGTATGTAATAAGCCCAAGCTGGAAGATTAATTATCAAAATTAAAATGCAACACCTTTTTAAGATAAAGGTATTACTTCTTAGTGGCACCAAAACCGAAACCTAAACCAGATCAAAGTAAAAGTGGACTATGACCTTCAAGTCCTAGGAAATCTTCTCTTGAGAAAAACAGAGGCTTGCTTCACTATCCTTCCAGCTATCAGTTAATAAGAAAATGATCTCATCTTGCCAAAATGGGGCAAATGAAATAGTTAAAATTCAATATACTTATAAAAAATTTTAAGTAGTGTCAAGTGCCTGCCATAAATGACAGATTAATCATTAATATATTGAAAGCCTACAAGATATGTAAGAAAAATACCAAGATGTGGATAGAAAAAAAAAGAAACCACATAAAAAGTAAAATCACAGGAGAGGAAATACAAATAGCTACTAAGTATGTGTGGGGGGGGGGGGGGGCTTGTATCTTAATGGTGATCAACTGTATTAGTCTGTGTCCAATAAGGATACAGAAACACAGTAATTTAAGCAGAAGTTTAATATAAAGAATTGAGCTAGGATGATAGGAGAATAGAAAGAAAGAGAGCTCTAAAACGTACTGTAAGGCTGAGGAAGAGGACCCCCAAAAGGGAAAGTTTGGAATCAGGGGTTCGGAATTCACCAGAGAGGCTGTGGTTGCAGCCCATGGTAGAGGAGAAGTTTGCTGCTTGCCAGCGCCACAGTCATAGGACAAACGAGAACAGCCTTTTGGGGTGCGGAGCAGCTGGGGTAAGTGGGCACGTGTGCAGAGGGCCTTGGGGATTCTCTGCAGACCCAAGGCCCAGATCACATCGTGTCTGTGTCTGGAGGTCTGCGGGAAGTTTGGAGGCCCAAAGAAAGAATCGGGTACTGCTGCAGGTGTGCCTGGACTAGGAGCTAAAGGGGCTTCCTTTGCAGGAACCCAGTGCAACTCTGTGCATGATTTGGGCAGCAGCGTCTACGAAGCTGAGGACGGGGAGCAGAGAGCAGAGATTTGTGCGAGGGCATAGACCTGCACTCAGCTCCAGGCTATGCCGCCACAAACAAAATAAAAAGCTGGAGAAGGGGTTGGGGACACAAATGGGAAAGAAAGCTGCACAGGCAACTAGCCCTGGAGAAAGCACACTGGGCAAAGCAGTGGAGGAAAAAAGTCCACCTCCCAGAAGCCTTGCCAGTCCGCCCCTGGAGTCAGGAAAGCCCAAACTTCCTCCTACAGTGTTTCTTCAGCGCCCTCTACTGACGAAGCACATCATGCAAAACGTAAAGGAAGCACATTTAAAGGGTCCATATCCATTTTCACAGAACCAACAGCTGTGAATGAATTTGGAGCCCAGAGTCAATAAAATACTTTTGGTCTATTAGCAAAGATTAAGAAATGATACTAAATACTCAATAAATTACAATGAGATAACCACTCCAGCTACTGGTAGAAATACGAATGGATATAACTTTTCTTGAAAGCAATTTGGTAGTTCGTCCTATAATTCAACTTATAGGATCTTATATTGAAATAATCAGGCATACAAAGACATTATGCAAAGATACTTATTATATTGCTATTGTGGTAAAAGGAAGAAAATAACCTAAATGATCAAAAATAGAAAGAAATGATTAAAGAAGGGAAAAAAATTTCCCCAAGAATGGTATGCAGCTATTAGAATTATGTTTCCAAATAAACTTTAATTATAGAAGAAAATTATTCTTACATATCTAAGTAAGAATATACATACAAATACTCAAAATATCTCTTACCCGTAAAATGTTTATGTGTGTGTGTGTGTGTGTACACTACATACAAACCAAAAACACATTAAATATGGTTATATCTGGGTTATAGAATTACGGGTGAATCATTTCTTATTTTTCCATGCTTATTAAATATTCTATAATCAACACACGTTACTTTTCAAATTTGGAATAGAAAAGTTATGATTAGAAAGTTACCAACCAGGGGCGCCTGGGTGGCTCAGTTGGTTAGGCGTCTGACTCTTGCTTTCCACTCAGGTCATGATTGCAAGGTCTTGAGATGGAGCCCCACATTGGGCTCTGTGTTCAGTGTAGAATCTGCTTGAGATTCTTTCCCCTTCCTTCTCCCTCCTCCTCTACTCCTCCCCCTGCTCACACACTCTCTCTCTAAAATAAATAAATAAAATCTTTAAAAAAGAAAGTTACTAACAAAAAGTAGCAGTACATGTAAGCACAGAGTTCTACTAGATGCAAAAACATCAAAGTATTTAGTAAGACATTAACTTCACTTCTGTGGTAGTTTTAAAATATATTCATAAAGCCTTTGATATTCCTCCTTTCAAGAGGTAGGACCTAATCCTCCTCACCTTGCAAATGGACTGGACTTAGGGACTCAATCCTAATGAATAGAGGAAAGCAGAAGTGACAGTGTGTGACTCTGGAGCTAGGTCACATAGCACTGTGGCATCCTCCTTGCTCACTCTCTTGGATCATGGGCTCTTGGGGAAGCCAACTACCATGCTGGGAGCAGCCCTGGAGAAAGGCCTGCATGATGGGAACGGAGACCTTTGCCAAAGTCTGCAACAACCAAGGCCTCCTGGCCCCATGTGCTGGCCCCAGTCAAGCCTTCAGATGACATAGCCCCATCTAACCGTTTGACTACAACCTCCTGAGAGACCCTGAGCCAGAAAACCCAGCTAACCCACTCCTGGATTCCCGATCCTCAGAAAACCTGTGAGATAAGAAATGTTTGTTGCTGCTAAATTTTAGGGTAATTTGTCACATAGCAATAGATAACCAATACAATTTCTGAGACAAAAATTTATTCGGAAGCATCTTTGCATAATACGAGAACATAAACTTTTGTCATAAAACTCTTTATCCTTGTTCTCGGTGACTCGAATATTTCACTACCAGTTACATATTAGTTCAAATTCGATCCCAGATAATGTTAATACTTACTAATGGTAGAGGACCTGTTACATTCATCTTTGTATACTTCACTGTACTTAATGTTGTGTCTTGTGTATAGGATGCGCTTGATAAAAATCAACTGAATAAAAGACTTAATGACCTAGTGGATCAGTGAGTAAAAGAGTGAGTGAATGAGTTATAGGAAATATTTTTTTCTAAAAATCTCCTGTATACATGCCTCCTTTTCACAAATCTGACCCGGTAGCTAAAGAAATATAGAATCTTTTCTGTCTGGTTTCCCCAAATTTGGTGGTATGTTTTATTATCTCTTGGCTATATGAAATATTCAGTTAGGCAGTGTTGCTATGGAATTTTGTTTAGGGCCATTCATGTCGGTTTCAGGAACTGAAGGAGAAAGAAGTCCATTTTCAAGGCAGTTGATGAGGTAGAAAAGATGGCAGGCGTAAGTGTGATGTTGCTGTATCTACATGTGAAAGGAAAGGAATGGGATGCAGTTAGGACAAAACCCTCAATGGCACCCATTTGTCTTCTAAATAAGAATAGCTAACGCCTATTAGATTGAGCCATTTGAAATTGTCAAGATTTAACCTACAAAAGCAGCAATTTCAGATTACTCACACCAATAGCACTTGCCACTTGCCAAGAAGTGTTTTAAGCTTTACATATATTAGCTGATTTAGTGTTTATTATAGTCCCACGAAGAAATGACCCTTTCAACCCAATTTTATAGATGAAGAAGAAAACCAGCCATGGAGAAGATAAGAGATTTGCTAAGGTCTCTAGTAGAAGAGCTAGGTAGGATTTGAATCACGCTCCAGAATCCACCATTTTAACCGCTATCATCTCTGACCTCACTCTCAACTACACTCTCTCAGTCGCAGTGGACAGGTGACAATCTACTTCAGTGGACAGTTGTGGGAGTTGTAGGAGCAACACGTGCCAAAGGTGGCACTTTGCATGTAACACGTGTGATAAATTTTAGCTGTTGTTGTAATTAAACTACAGTATGCCCCCAGCCACCGTTGTATCCCTATCTTCCACTAGGTCTTACTGCCCACAACTACTTACCTTTTGTCTTAAAACCAGCCAAACTGAATCACTCACCATTCCTCGAAATACCTCACACCCCACCACATCTCTATCTGTTTAAACCCTGCCCAGTTTCTAGTCCTTGGCCATGGTCACTCCCTCCGTGACTTTTCCTGGTCTCTGTGACAATGTGTGATCTTAGACTCCCGGGCATCACATTATCAGTCAGCTCTGCTCTTGTGACACTGAGAGTTTGAAATCTGCCTTTTGTTATAATTCCTTATGTGATTGTGTCTTGTATAAATTCATTAGTTATCTGGTTTTAGTATATTCGTGTCATGCTCTATAGCACCTAGCAGTGTATGGAATACATAGGAACTTAAACGTTTCTTTGGATCTAATTTGCTAATGTATATGAACATGTTGAAATCACTGGAGTGAGGAAAAACTCTTTAAAATCAAGTGAAGTGGGGGCACCTGGGTGGCTCTGTCGGTTAAGCATCTCACTTTGGCTCAGGTCATGATCTCAGTGTCCTGGGATTGAACCCTGTGTCAGGATTCACCCTTAGCGGGGAGTCAGCTTGTCCCTTTCCCTCTCCCCCCCCCATCCCTCATCCCACTTGTGTGTGTGTATGCTTTCTCTCTCAAATAAAATAAAATAAATAAATAAATAAAGTGTACTATAATGAGGATTAAATTTTTTTATAATCAAAATAACTCACTTATTTAGTAAGCACTAAAATATTACTGCTTAGTTTTTGTTATACACAAAAAACAATCTGGAAAAATAAAAGTCCAAATGATTAAGTTCATTATGTCATTTATGCCAAGATTTCTGGGGAGAAGACTACTGTTACAAATCATCACTGAAAGCTCAAATTAATAAATATCAGGGTCCCTGGTTCCATTGTCAGCATCATATATATAGGGTAAAAATAAAAGGTGAAGAGATGGGAAAAATGGGTTAAGGAGGTCAGAGGTCAATTTAAAAATTTAGAGAAGAGAGCACACATATCAAAAATATATAATATATATATAACATATATATTATATATATACATACATATATATTTTATATACATATATATTAGAGAAAAGAGATATGAGAGAGAGAATGAGATGGACAGGAAAGAAGGAGAAACTGAATGAACATGTGAGGAATTCTTCCAAGGCTGAGGCTTTAATTGCAGAGTCAATGGTTAAGGGAGACAACTGTTCACGGAAAGAATCAGCTATTGTCACCTCAACACTGTGAAGAGAAAACCGCCAACAATTTGCAACGAGTGCTTCAGAGAGATTTCTCTGGCATTGAGTCTCCAGACAATGATGTTCCCTGACATGACAAAGGAGCACTAATGCCCTAGTGAAGAGCCCAGTTTCTGGAGCTGAATGGTCTAGATTGGAATCCTGGTTCCAAACCACCAGTGAATACCTGGGCAAGTTACTTAACCTCTCTGCACTCAGTGTCTTGGTCTGTAGAATGGGAAGGTTAATAATAGTACATGCCTCATTAGATTGTGATGAGGACCAAATGAGTTTTTCCCAGGTAAAAACTTAGAACACTAGCACCATGCTAGTTAGCACGGCAGCCGGCGACAAAAATGAGCCGGAAGTTAAGTCTAACTATGTGTCTTTGGGACACAGGCTGTTGCAAAAGGAGACTTATCTAGCACGTAGGAGACTATGTACGGCCCACAGGACCTATTCCTCACCTCAGTCCTGACCTTGTGGAGCTTTGCTAGTAACTCAAAGACTCTTGGCAAACAGAATGTTAAATATTTTCTTGATTTCATAATGCGCTCAATGCCGTAGGCACAAGGCAAAGTCCTGATTAGTTCTAGTCTAACTGATGGCGAAAGAAAGAGGCAAAAAGAAGGAAAGACATGTTTTCACCAAGCTCCACCCGAAGGTAAACTTTATGAAGATAGGGATTTTGTTCTGTTCTGTTTGGTCACCCATATGTCACGAGCTCCTAGAACCGTGCCTTGTACACAGCAGATACCCACTAAAAATCTGCTCAATGAATGAATGTTATGAGTGGTTCCAAGTACCTTCCCAGTTCCACACCTTCAAAAAAAAAAAAAAAAAGTCAAGGCAATTATAAAGGTAACTTATTATAGAGCACATTCCATTTAGTTCAATGATCATTTCCAGGAGTGGTATAGACAGAAACTTCAAAGCTGCACTTGGGTCTTTTTCATTTTGGAAACCCAGCAGCCAGTTCCCAGCGAGATGTGACAGCCCACTGCATCTACCTGAGGTTTTGAAACACCCCCTTGATTTCATATTTCTGGTGCTGCTCCTGAGAAGCTGAAAGCTTCTGGGAGAAAGGAAGAATGGAAGCTGGTTGTATGAGGGTTACAAGAAGTAGATTTCTCTGCTAAGTAGGAAAGGAGAGATTTGGTGTAGCCTGGCGAGGATCCTTGAGTAACATTGTGAGTGGCTGAAAAATGATGTTGTTGATTCGTATTTTGGATATTAGACATGAGTTTCATTACTCATGAAAAATAAAAGGCAGGGGGCGCCTGGGTGGCTCAGTTGGTTAAGCGACTGCCTTCGGCTCAGGTCATGATCCTGGAGTCCCTGGATCGAGTCCCGCATCGGGCTCCCTGCTCGGCAGGGAGCCTGCTTCTCCCTCTGACCCTCCCCCCTCTCATGTGCTCTCACTCTCTCATTCTCTCTGTCTCAAATAAATAAATAAAATCTTTAAAAAAAAAAATTAAAAAAAGAAAAATAAAAAAAATAAATAAAAAAAGAAAAAGAAAAGGCAGATCTCAGCAAAGACTCTATTTTCTGGAATCATTTGCCTCCCAAGAGAGACTGGCACTTTTCAATCAGTTTGGACCCCTAGAAAAAAAAAGCAAATAAGTACATCTGTAAGAAAAAGAGAAACAAAACAAAACAAAACATCTGAACATCTATGGTCCCCAAATAGAAAATCTTTAAGACTTACCTGTTATATGCCTGAGAGGGGCTCTAATGTGCCCACAGCTCAAGGTCTTAGACTTTCTCATGGCCTAGTCTCTGAGCTTAAGGACTTAACTAACTGCAATGCCTCTCCCACTCTCAGGACCCCAGATTTGGAATAAATAAAAATTTGCTGTTTCCTCACAAAAATATGAGACTTGTTAGCTGCAGGGTAAAAACATAATCAACATCAGCCTCTCATTGCGTTTTAAAACTTCCCTAGGCGAATCCCATGCTAAAGCATTATATAACCAGGTATAAGAACTCAAGAGGAACAAAATCACCAACATTGATCAGACTATCTCTACTGCCTTCATACCTATTGGTATTGACCTCTATGCTAAGTCCAGAAGTTTTCCCCAATTTTTACCCGTATAGTCTTTATTCAAATAAAAGTCATTTGTGGAAGCCCAGAGAAATCAATAAAAGTTAACTCGCCTTTAGCGAAGTGGGAATGGGACCCCTAGAACTCCACTGCTAAGATTAGCGCATGCGCGCGTGTGCACGCGCACGTACACACACACACACACATCGTAGGTGATAGATGATTTGCACTCCTAAGAGTTCCTAGCACCCTGTGGGACATGGTTAGAAGTCGGTTAATTTAGTCCTTCTTCGTACCCTCAGACCACACCTAAATCATCTAGAGACTGGAACCTATTTGTTTTTAAAAAGAGCACCCCAGTTTAAGGTATCTTTGTTGTTGTTGTTGTTGTTTTTAGATTTTATTTATTCATTTGAGAGAGAGAGAGAAACAGAGAGAGCATGAGCAGGGGAGAGAGGCAGAGGCAGGGGGAGAAGCAGATTTCCCTCTGAGCTGGGAGCCCAATGTGGGGGTCGATCCTAGGACCCCGGGATCACGACCTGAGCTCAAGGCAGACGCCTAACCATCTGAGCCACCCAGGTGCCCCGGTATCCTTGTTTCTATGGCAACCCATGACTTTTTAAATCCTTCTTCGTGGGAAATTTTCCCATAAACTTAACCTCAAGACCCTCATATTTAATCTTGCTCATTGGCTCTGAACCTAACAATAGTGGGGTAAGTCTTATTTCTCCGTATCTGTCCTTCCAGACTTTATTTATTTCATAGTTCCTCAGTAAATTTCTAATTTGTAATGAAACTAAATGTTGGGGTAGGGGGGCGTTTCTGGTAAAGGTAAGGTAGAAGAAAGGCATCTGAGAAACTACTATAATAATGAGAAATGTCCTGCATGAAATAAGGGATGATAACGTTACATCTTGAGGCAAAGTCCAAGGAAGATTTTGAAATATAAAACATGGACTCATGATGTAATGCAGGGAAAAGACAGAGGAAACATTTTCCTTACACTGACATCAAATTAGTCACTCTGATTTCCTATCATCCTGGACATGTTGGTAGACTGCTATCATGTCACCTAAGACTTTGGAAAAAACATCACCAATTTCTCCATATCCCTGTGACATGCTTTTCAATCCTGTTACCATTCTAGATACTCTCTGGACATAACAATTTGCCAGTGTCCTTTTAAAATGTATTGTCTCTCATCTCTTCCAATATCCCAGTGCAATCATGATAAAAATATTATTTAAAAAAGAAGAAAGCCTTATTGATGCTAAAAAGAAAAAAATCAACATAAGATATTGATGAACTATTGAGAAAAAAAAAAAGTCATCAGTATGATATTGACCAATATTTCAAAGTACAAAAATAGGAGCTCAGAATAATAAAATGATGATATGTCACAGCAGTAGAAGACCAGAAAGTCACTGATTTCTGGGTTGCTTTTGGTTCTTGTCTACTGCCCAGCCTGTTTTTCTAACTTCCTAAAGATTCCTGTAGCCACCACCATGCTTTCAATAAACTAATCTTTACTTAGCCAGAATTTGATCCTATTATTTACACCTAAAGAACTCCCATTGACATATCAGTAAAAATACTGTTCAAATAATAGACAATATTAATATTTTAAAATGCAAGCACCCAGAAAGTTTATCTGCCAGGTGCCCATTCTGAAATAACACAGACAGACAGACATATGCACCTATATGTTAAGAATGTGGCCCAGCAAACCATAATATAATCCAAGAAAAAACCATAAAATAGTATTTTAGAAATAGTCCAATTTACCCAGGACAGCCATGAATCAATCCTAGAAATAACTAGATCCAATTGAAAGATTAAGTCAGAAGACTTTTTGAAATATACTTTTAAGAAGGACAGAATATTCTCTTACAAAAACTATATTATTGAGAACCTGAAGCATTGTAGTGGTGTAATGAAAGTAGGTGCTTTTTATTTGCCAACATAGAAAAAGAAAGACAATTAGTAACTCTCAAAAACAGAAGGATATAGTAGGGAATCATAGTCCAAATGTGCAAAACTAATAAAAGTGGCATGATTTTCTGCAGCTTAGGTAAGAAAATAGATTTCGTTTAATCTCTACACCTTTTAACAGGGTAAGTCATTCCATTGGTCAATCCATTCATGGTACTCATGTAAATTATATTCCAAGTAAACACATAATTAAATATACTATTTAATGGTTTCCGGTTTTTAGCATCCACTTATGAACAAAGCATATGAACCTTATATTTAACATGCAGATAAATAAACCCAGACAATGTAGAAGTAATAGTATATACAGCTTTAAAAAGAAAAGCTGGCAAGGAAGTCAAAGGAAGTTTAGACACATTAACTATTTTTGGAGAATCATTAGATGCTGACTGGTATTAAAGGGCCAAGAAATAAAATATAACCAATAAAAGAACTAGAAATACTTTTAAATAAATTAAGAAAGCATCTATGGTTAAGGTTCTTGAAGTTAGCGTAAGTACACTAAATTCATTATATGATGTTAATATTTTAAGAAACTATTACAGTGATGATGGTAATCACTGGAACTAAAAGTGCAAACTTAAAAGTGGTTACCTTTTGGGAATGGGAAAAGCACCCTGCTCTTCTGCTTGAACTTTTACTGTGTTCAGGTATTACCTACATAATTTTTCAAAGTGTGCGTAATGTAGTATAAGAAACTGAACATGGGGCGCCTGGGTGGCTCAGTTGGTTAAGCGACTGCCTTCGGCTCAGGTCATGATCCTGGAGTCCTGGGATCGAGTCCCGCATCGGGCTCCTTGCTTAGTGAGGAGTCTGCTTCTCCCTCTGACCCTACCCCCCCTCATGCTCTCTCTCTCTCTCATTCTCTCTCTCTCAAATAAATAAATAAAATCTTTAAAAAAAAAAAAAAAAAGAAACTGAACATGGTAACCGGGAATGATTTGATCCACATAGGTTGGGATTATCATGTTGCTTCATCTGATCCTTGTTTTTTCTCTGGAGACACATCCAAGATTGCGGTAGCTCTGATAGTAGACCCATCAAATTGTTAAGCACAGACGCCTGAACTGACATCTTTCCACATGAACCTGTGTCAAGTCACATCTAACAGTAGAATCTTGCTTTTTTTCCATTGTTAAATTTCATGTATTATTTTCAAAGCATTATTTCAACCTGCCCACATTTCTGCTAATTCATGTTTACTTTCTTCTATATTATATTCTGTTGGTTGATAGAGAAATATCTCAGGCTGTCATTATCATTCCCCACTGACCTGGCAGAAAGAATTTCTGTGAGTCGAATTTTCTTGCTGAACCTGCTGATGTCTACAATTCATGTTATTATTTCATGGAATGTGAGATGCCTTTTCTTTGGATGATCCAAATTCACCCTGTGGAGCTGAATTTCTTATTTTTCTCTTATATATATATTTCAGTTGTACTCTTGCCAACATTCCAACATCGACTTTGGTCCACCCTTTTTCTCCAAAGAATTTGGCTTGCTTCTTAAAATACGTCTTCCATCTTGTCTAAAAATGCTTTATCTTCCCAATAGCCATAGCTAGTAAGACAGTCTTCAAACCTGCCCACTTTCTCTTTTAACAGGCAGAACAGGTTCACATAATCGACTATTATAATCTCCGAAAAGAAAACAAAGAAAATGCCTGTAGGTCCTTGGGGCGGTTAGTCTTTCCTAGCTAACTTGGAACATGCATAGACTGCCAGTTGGCTGAGTCTCTTCACTTCTGGGGTCTTGGTTCCATGGGGTTCCTGGAGTATCTAGGTATTATTCCTTTGCACTATAGTCAAATCTAGAACCCTTTATTAAACATAGAAGTACAAAGACACGAATTCTTGACAATAAAATTCTAAAACAGTTTGATAATCTATTCCCACATTTTTTGCTAAGCCTGTTCATACACCATAAAGTTATTTTTTAAATATTCCAGTCTTATCTTTATATTTAATATCCCCAAATTCTTTCCCTTTCTTTCATAAATATGTTATTTTCCAATCGTTTCGTTATTTCTGCTACTGTCCTTGGTGCCAGCTTCTTACTGAGAGTTGGGCATATGAAATATGGGGAGGGAAGGGGGAACAGTGTATGATTAGCCGCTTGCACCTTAGCAGAGTGATTCTTAAAGTGGTCCCCAAACCAGCAGCGTCAGCAGCACCTGGGAACTTGTTAGAAATGCAGATTAGCAGACCCCTCCCCAGAACTACTGAATCAGACACCCTGTGGGTGCAAAATGCTGATTTTGTTTTAGTAAGCTGTGGAATTGATTCTGATGCTCACTAACATTTCAGAATCACTGCCTTAGGATAATCAGCCAAGGGTAAACTTGACCAAACTTTAGAGATAGTGCATAATTACAGATAATAAGCATTTTTATCTGAAGAAGTAATTCTGGCAAATTTTAATGAACATGATATATTCTTCAGATAGCTTCTATTTTCTCCTTTAATTTGGAGGAGAAATCCTAAAAGAAAGTAGAGAGGGGAGGGGAGAGAAGGGGAAAATAGTTGGGCTTTCCAACCATTAAGTTAAAGATTGCTGTTAGGCAAAAAGTGTGGGGAAAAACACACAGAAATCTTCCTATCATGCTATTCACCAATAATAGTTTGAGCAAATAATATTCTTATGCAGGAGCAAGAATACTTCAAGAAAACTCGCTTGGGAAATCGCAGGCACAGGCCCTTCTTCAAAGTGTTGATCTGTGTGGCTATGGGGTTGTTACTCAGGGGGAAACATGTTTTCTGAATGCTTTACAAAAAGCAAAAAGGCTTTAAAATAAATAAATAGACTCTAGCAGAGGTGATTACTTCGATTTTGTCTATCAGCGAGTCTGGAAGTCAGTAAACTTTTTCTGTGAACAGCCTGATAGTCAATAGCTGGGGCTTTGCGGTTCATAGAGTCTCTGTCACAGTTGTGTCTCAGTCTGCAATTTCTTAATTCAGCCATTGTAGACAGAAAGCAGCTGTAGACAATACGTAAATAGATGGGCACGACTGTGTGTCAATACAACCTTATTTATATAAACAGGAAGTGGAGTCGATTAGCCCAAGGGCTGTAGTTTGCCTGCCCTTGACTAGACCATAGACATATGATTTTTAACATAGACACATGTACAGTTTAGCTGAATAGGTAGAAAAGAGCCACTGAAGGTAATTAAGGATTCATGAAAATTGGTACCTGCGAAAACATTTCCCTGGGCCACTGCTAAACTTAACCCTGATCCAAACCATCCCTAGTCTGTTTGCACTATAAAGGCTGCTTTATTTTTTTTACCTACAGTCTTGCATTCCTCTACTCAGATACTATAATCTACTATTTCTGAGTTTCTGTTCCTCAATTCATGCCCCTGGGACAGCAGTTTGTCCTAGGTCCCCTCCATGAATTTTTTTTTTTGAAGATTTTATTTATTTATTTGACAGAGAGAGACACAGCGAGAGAGGGAACACAAGCAGAGGAAGTGGGAGAGGGAGAAGCAGACTCCCTGCCGAGCAGGGAGCCCGATGCAGGGCTCTATCCCAGGACCCTGGGATCATGACCTGAGCCGAAGGCAGACGCTTAACGACTGAGCCACCCAGGCGCCCCCCTCCATGAATTTACATGAATTTTCTGTGCCACATCCTACCATGATATTCTTAGAAATTTAACTCCTACTTAAAATGAAAATCATTTACTTGTTAACTGTATGCAAGTAGATGAATTCCAGAAAACAGTCTGCTGGGAGTCAGTTTGGTGGGTGTGCACAGATACTCTGTTCTGTCATTGTTCTCTCCTCTCTATTCTTCAACCCCTATTCTGATGATCTTCTGGCCACTGAGAAAATGAAACCCTTTTCACTGGTTCCTTAGTTAAGCCCCAAACTACATTTGGTGACTATTCCTGACTGTGTCCCAGAAATTTCTAGAACAAAACTACAGTTTGCCCAGACAGGTTTTTAAACTGCTATTTCTTTAAAATTTTATGACATTGCAAGGACACCATTTCTCTACAATTACCCAAGTCTTCAGTCCATCCTCCCTCCTCGCACCCCGAATCCTAAACGTCTCCACTCCACCTGGTGTCATGACTCTGGTATTCATCTCTGTCTGTGTCTAACCCTGCTAGTTTCCTCAAGTAAACATAAATATTAACATATCCTAAAGCCGAATATAATCGATTACACCAATCCATCTAGACTGTGATTTTCTCCTCATTCACTCACAATTGGAATGGAGAACATATATATATTTTTTTTAACTTCAGTAAATCCTAAGCATGCTAAGAGAATAGACAAGGAGACAGAGATACCTCTTCTCGGAAACACATTTCACTCGTCTCTGCTTGGCAGCACTTCTCCACCAGGTGGGCGAAATCTGCAATCATTGATTGGAACTGCATCTCTGTTGCATATGGTTTCTGCTTCACAAGGTTGCTGAGGAGCCTGAATCAGGAGTGGCAAAAATACAAGTACACCCTGAGTTCTAGAAGATCAGCTTGCACACCTGCCTTACTGATTTAAAGCTAGACACCACCCACTCCTCTTCGTCGCCCCCACTCTGATGCTTAGAAGCCCTGAAAATGCCGTGCTGTGTTCACAGATTTCACACTGCCCATCTCCATCTTCGTGTTTTACCCAACATACTTTCCTTCCAGGACACCTCTTTTACATAATTCATACATTACATTTAATTATTTTTATATAATTATTACTAGGGTAAAGATCTTTGTTTTCTATTTTCATTGCATTGGATGGTAAATAGATGATATAGTAAATTAAATCGTTTTTTCCTAGAATATTTTGTTATGAACATTTATTCTGAACCACTAACTTCCAAATAAATATTACAAGTGTAACACACCTGAAGTTGAGGGTCTTTCATATGTAATTAATGATAAGCCAATAAACCAATTTCAAACTATAATGGTTTGATAATCATCTCCAATTTTCTTCACCAAAGAGTTTCCCCCACAACTGTAGTTTCAACCACTTTGAATATTCAAAAGTGTAACCTGGTTTCTGTCTCTCTAGTTAATAAAATAGTATTTCAAATCTTCCAGTGTTTCCTTTTCCCTCTCTCTCTCTCTTTTTTTTTTTTTTTTACTGTTTTAGACCAAGACAGATTTAACCACAGAGAAAATATGGCATGAGGGGTAGGAAAAATGCACTTTAATCAGTATTTTACTGTTTAACCAAAAACCCTTGCTTATTCTTCGTTTTCAAATTCAAATTGATAATACCCCGTGGCCTTATTTGTGCCTTGAATGGGTATAAAAGAAAATATCTCAAAGCTCTAAGTAGCTATTTCTCTGATAATTTAAGCCAGGGGTCCAGTAAACAATTGCAGATAGTAATTATTTTAGGCTTAGAAGTATAATGTTATAAATATATCATATCACAAGACAGAAAACTCCAAAGCCCCAGTTGCCTGGGGTGGGCTGCTCACTCGGCAGGGGGCCGGCACAGTCTGTGTCCCGCTGTCATCAGTGGGGGAAGACGGAGGGGAGGGACCAGCCGGTGAGGGGGGAGGTGCCCGCTGTGGTCAGTTTCACCCTCTGCCCCACACACGCCCTCCTCTTCTCCCAGCTGTCTCAATGTGGGCGGCTGACCCAAGCAACTCGCTGAGCCATTTGACTCCTGGACTAAGAGGCCGCCACCTTTCGCCGCCCAGCAGTGACCAACGGCAACGTGCCCAGCATACAGGTGGCCCTAGCTCAGGCACTGTGCAGCAGTGAGCATGGTCACCCGCAGGGAAGGCAGGCGCCGGGAGCAAAGTGGAGGACATGGCTAAAGCAAACTTGGCCCTCTGCAGCTCTCAAGACCAGCGCAGTCGAGCAGTGCCCTCGGGACCTACAAAAACAGCCGCACCCAGAGCCCATAGCATGCCGATCCCATTAAACAACAGAACAAGACATCCAGCTTAACATGGTAGCCCGCTGGACACGCCTCTTTGAACTTGCCATTTCGACTCCACCCTCTCCCACCGCCCCCAACGCTCACACCCCCACCCTGCCTTGAGGATAGACAAGCTAAAACAAAAGCAGGACTAAAAATATTAGGAAAGCACAAGCTAATGATTTTTTTTTTTTTTTAAGATTTTATTTATTTATTTGTCAGAGAGAGAGCACAAACAGGAGGAGCGGCAGGCAGAGGGAGAAGCAGGTTTCCTGCCAGGAGCCTGCCAAGCAAGGAGCCCAATGTGGGACTTGATCCCAGGACACTGGGATCATGACCTGATCCGAAGGCAGATGCTTAACCAAATGAACCACCCAGGCACCCCGATAATGATTTCTTTTCAGCAACTACCTCAAAAGGAGGCTGGTTTGAGGAACACATAATCGTTGCCCCTCAGCTGGCCGACAGAGCTGAAAGAAGCTAAGAAGATTTTAACTACTCCCACGTTTGCCTCTAATTCTAAGTCCTAGGAATCTAGGGGGGAAATCAGATATGGGAACAAAGACTTAATGTACAAAAATGCTCATTGTCACAATGTATACTGGTTAGAAATTGAAAACAATTTTCATGGCCAGCAATAAGGAATGGTTAAATTCATTATAGTACCCAGATGGTGGAATAGTACCGTGTCATTAAAATGTGGTTTTGAAGATTAATTAGTGACCAAAATGCATACATTATAATTTTTTAAAACTATATCAAAAATCGTGGCAACAGCCAACATATTTACTATGATCCAGGCAATGTGCTGAGAATTTATATTATCCCATGTAATACTGTCAGTTACCTCTTTTTTTTTTAAAGATTTTATTTATTTATTTGACAGAGACAGAGGTAGCGAGAGCAGGAACACAAGCAGCGGGAGTGGGAGAGGCAGGCTTCCCCCCCGAGGAGGGAGCCTGATGTGGGACTCGATCCCAGGACCCTGGGATCATGACCTGAGCCGAACGAAGGCAGATGCTTAACGACTGAGCCACCTGGGCGCCCCAGTTACCTTTTTAATAAGGCTCTATGTCATCTCCATTTTGCATTTGTAACCGTGATTTCAGACCCCCTGGGAATATTATAGTTTTGGGCATATACAGCAAACCAGTGAGGTCAGCCTCCCTCCCAGAAGGCAGGAGGATTGGGAACCACTTGGGAGAACTCCTCCTGAGACCGGAAGTCAGCCTCACAGACTGCCACCCAGTAAGAAAGGCTTGGTCAGTGGAGGACGGGAATGATTTCGTGATTCCCCAACTGAGCCTTCATTAGACTCATTTCTGAGTTACATGGGATCAGGATTCCTATTCGAAAAAGTGCTGTGAGAGAACTTTCACTGAAGTCCTGCCGACCATGAAGACATACACAGCACTGCCCTGGGGCCCGCGGCAAGTGGGTAATAATCCTGGGAGTCAGGGGAAAGGGGTGATTTTCTTTTCACGACAAAACAGAACACAGCTTTGTCATTTCAAGGGACCCCATCTGCAGCTGAGCAGGAGACAGCAGTACCTGGAAGGCAGGACGGTCCCCAGGGGCCCAGGAGTGGTGCTAGGGAGAGCACGCTTGGAGAATTCCTGAGGGTCAAGGGAGTTTCCTCAGCTCTCCGCTAAGCACGGACTCTAGGGATAATTGCTTGGAACCGAAATTTTGTATAAGCAGCTAGTCGCAAGATTGTGCAAAACTCATTAAATATTAGAACCATAGACTGATGGACAAAGGGCAATTGTGGGAGCGTGCGCTTGTATGCATATGTGACATTATATATTCTTATACTACACATATGTTTATAATGGGCACTTCTGCAGTGTTGGAATAAAAGTGTTAATGATTTTCTTCTCTCTGTATTTTCTAAATTTTCTGCAATGATTATGCATTACTTTAATAGCAACAGAAATCAATATTTTAAAAAGAAATAGAATAGTATAAACATTATTTTTTTCTCTCCAACTCTTCTGTACATAGTTAATCTTCTAATTAGACCTAAACTTGATCTCACTTGAAAGAAAATGCTGTACTTGTTTTTAAGTATCTCTGTATAATTCAAGTCTGTATGGTTACATATATCATCAAACTAGTTTCCACTACCTTTGAATAATCATTATCAGTGTTTAAGAAACTAATTAGTAAAAGTGAGAAATACAGGCTATTTTCCATTGGCGTTTGGTGCAATTTGTCTTAGAATGTATTTTCCTACAAAATGATGTGGAGATTCACCGACCAATCCTTGAAAGCATAGGCTTGCTGAAGGCCCAGGTAATAGAAACTACCTGTCACGGGAGCCTACACTGTGGAAATACCCCATCTCCAAACTTGCAACTGGGGCTTCTATGAACTGGCTTAGGGGGTTCAGCACCCAAAGGGCAGGAGCTAGTATAGGAAGGAGACAGAGTTTACTACTAGTTCATGCAAAATCTGGACTTCTCTTTCCTTCTTTTGTCATAAAAAGGGCACAAACTTTGAAGTCAAACTTACTTTGGTTCGACTAAGTAGTGTGATGGTGAGTGAAGTACTTAACCTCTCTGACCTTTATCTATAAAAAGAAAATGTGAACACCTACATTCCAAGGCATTTGTAAGGACCCAAAGTAATGTATTAAAGGGCTGAGTACAGTAACTGGCATAGTCCAGGCAATAAATAATTGCAAAGGTAATAGTAATGATGAATAATTATAATAATAACAGCACATCTTGCTTCCGTTTCAAATTATCGGTTGTTTCCAACCATGGTCTCCTTCTTCCTTGATTCTCTCAATAAATGGTACATTGTCACAGCTCTTCTCCTGTGTATTCATTTATTCATTCAGCAAATGATTGATGAGCATCTTTACAATTTCCCTGAGGATCTGAGCTGTAGATTCAACAGTAACAGAGAAACCTAATGGGAGAGGCAGGAAAGCTCCCTTGTCTATACCCTCTTCTTCTCTCACTTACAAGCTGTGGGATCCAAGTGCCTTCATGGCTTGGCCCCTCCCAAGCCCTCTAGTCTCACTGCAAAAGTTTCTCTCCCTTCCCTTATTTATGCCTCAGTCACACTGAACCACTCCACTATGCTTTCTTCTTTCCCCTGCTGGGTGGGCTGATTTCCAAATACACTTCCCCAGAGGAACCAATAGGAGGAAGACGAGCAAGACTGCTGGGTTTCCAGAACATCAGCCAACAGCTGCTTATTTAAACCAGGAGAAACATCCAAATTGTACTGGAATAGGCAAGGGGGAAAAAGTCTCCCATTATGAGAAGATAGAAGGTCTGGGAATGAAATTCAGAGCAGGGATATCAGGAGGTCGTGTTATCCCTCCTTGGAACTCCAGACATAAAGGCAGTCATTTCTACAACTGGGGACTCTGTGACACTTAGAAGCTTGACTCCCTCCCCACAAAAACTGTCAAACACTTGTAATCTGCTTGCAGTTGAATTACCTCTCCTGCCCACTTCCTCTCTCTCCCACCCTGATCACCCTGCCTACCAACCTGACCACTGTTATTTAAAAATAGTTCCCTTAATTCTATTTTTTAGCTTAAAATTTTTAATTTACCTTTTTACATCTTAAATCCTATTTCTAATTCAATACCATCAACCTGTTTTCAGTTTTTCACTTCTATGATATTAATCTTTCATTTTCATTAAATTTACCCACCATTTCATTTAAAGCACATTCTAGTCTTTATATACTTTCTTAAATCTTCGCATTTCAACTCAATATTTTTCATTGGACCTTAAATTTTTTTTACTTTGAACTTCTATTTCCCTTTGACTATCTCTATCTTATTACATGATCTCAATTTCTACCTTCTCTTCTACCTTGCTCAATTATTCTTTCCCCTCCCGAAGCCCCTTCACCGGTTTTTTTGTTTGCTTGTTTTTGCATTTATGCTGTGATGGTCAGCCCGAATTATAAATGTATGAAAGCCATAGAGAGCCCTTGCCACTATCCCAGAAAGTAAGAGGTTTTTTGTTTTTTTTTCCAATTTGACCCTTGACTCTTGACATGGATTCTCACAGAATATTCCAGAAATCTCTACGTTAACTGTTTCTATGCTACTGTTTTCTCCATACAGAGAACACAGTGAATTCACTAGAATAAGGATGATTCCTAATATTTCATACTTTTTATTATCTAGCCCTTATCTAAGAGCTCAGTGTTTTATTTTATTTTATTTTATTTACTTACTTTATTTTAAGAGGGAGAGAGAGAAAGTGCAGGTGTGAGTAGGAGGGGAGGGGGAGAGGAAGAGGGAGAGAGAGGATCTTAAGCAGGCTCCATGCGCTCAAAACCCTGAAATCTCGACCTGAGCTGAAATCAGGAGTTGGACACTTAACCAACTGAGCCACCCAGGCGCCCCAAGAGTTCAGTGTTTTAAAATTATAACCAGTATTATAATTCCTTGATTAGGGCACACTAAAAGCTATATGTTGGTAGTTAAAGCATATGTGCTTTGAGCCAGATAGCTTGAGTGAATTTTCCAGCTCAACGACCTATTTACCTGTTGCATGATCTCATACCAAGTCTTCTTGCCTTCTGAGCCTCAATTACCTTATAATTAAAATGGCATATAATATTATCTACCTTATAAATTTATGGTAAGGATTTGGTGAGATGCCATACATAAAGCAGTGCCTATCTATGCCCAGAGAACTTCCTCAAGAGAAGGCAAATGTGCACACTAGAAGAGACCTCATTCTCCTACATTCCCACATCCAGCCTGAGCGAACAAAAGAATGGCTGACTAAATGTTAACAATGGTCGTCGGGGGTTTCCTGGGAAGTGTTAAAGTCTAGTTTAGGACTGGCTCACCTTGACAACTGCAGAAAGGATTCCAAGGGTCAGCTGGCTTAAGAATTGCAAGTGCTGTGATAGCAAGCAACAGCCTGTGATTGCTGCCTGGGAGTATGTGTCATTCCGGAAGCCACAAAAACCTTGCTTCACTTGGCAAGATATATTGTTGGACTCGGAATATTTAGACCCTGCAAGTGCATGTCTTAGAGTAAATAAATGAATTAGAAATACAGGAAGCTACCACTTCTAATGATCTTGGGGGAGAAGGAATAATGAGGACTAGGGCTCACTTGCTTTCTCCTGAGGACAGGAGCAGGGGCACTAGAAGGGAACTGCCCCACCGTTGGGGGGTTGGAGTGCTATCAATGCATGCTGCTGATTCAGGGAAACCAGAATTTCACCCTTTGGCTTTTCCTAGAACGGTCACCTTTGGTCATCTCCAAATGGGGCCTCTAACAGCACACTCACCAGAAGCCGAATTCATTCTAGGGGAAAATGCCTGGACCATGGGAGTATCTTGGCTCCAGGCTCAGGAGTGGAATGGGAGTGAAGAGATGGATGATTGATGCTGCTAAGAAAGGAAATTCTTTGTCTACAGCAGCAAACAAGAAGTCTCTTTTCTAAGAGCTGACAATAACTGTTCCATTCAATCCATCTACGCAGGAGTGGGGAGAATTGGGGAAAATGCCAACCACCTGTGAGATCTTAATCACCTTATGCTCTCAGTGGCAAAGGGCAAATCGGCTGCTCTAAAGTTATGTGTCCTGATGCACTACTTCCAAAGCCAAGCCGGTGACACCTCAGTCACCTCAGCCTCAGTCACACTCAGAAATCTGAGTCTCCCAGGTCACTTGTCACCATGCTGAGGTTTCTACACCCCTAATCTGACCCATCTCCTGCTCTCCTGGTCCTCTGTCTCCTTTGTCACTTGAGGCTTTCTCAAGAAAACGTCCCTCTATCCACAGCTTCTCTTCTGAACTTCTCTGTCTTGCTCTATAAGAAAACATGAGGCTCCCCAGAGGATACAGCTTCCCCCAGGACCTTTCAAGGGGAGGCTGTTTTGCTTGAACTCCTACCTTAGTGTCTAGGTCTCTTTTACTCCCAGGATATCCCTTCTTCATCCTCTTTGAAAAGCCATAGCTCCTTTGAAGTTCACATTATCAAATTCTAACATCCCTCATCGATACTTATTCCTGCCCCATATAGAAAGTCTGGTCATTTTCCCTCATTTTTGATGACTTCAGACCCAGTGTATCACTTCTCTTTCCACTATTATCTTGACATTTATCATTTTCTGTAGTTTCAACAACTGTATTAATGATCCACAGGCAGCGGATTGATTACAAAAATGGACCAATTATCCATCTTTATCTGTATCCATGTCCTTTACAATGTGATGTTCCAACTCTTTCTATCAAGAAATGAAGTCTATTTCCATACCCTACTTTAATCTGGGCTGGCCCTATGACCTCCCTTACAGCATCGGTGGCATTGCATGGTTCCAAACCTGGGCCTCGCGAGACCTCCACACATCCACCTTCTCCCAGCTACCATGTGAAGAAGCCTAGGTTAATCTGCCAGAGGACAGAAGACCACGTGCAGCAGAGACAAACCGTTCTAGCCAAGGCCAGCCTTGGCCAGCCAGCTCCCAGCTGACTTAGCAACTGACCATACACTCTTGAGCAAGCCCAGCTGAGAATGGCTGAGGCTGGCCCAGGTCAACAGACTCATCCAGTCAACCCACAGACTCTATTGCTGACTTCATCCAGAAGCCCTTTCTACATAGAACACATGTTGGGAAACTTTGCTCGAATGTATAGACATTGTATTCTATTGGCAACATTTCTCACCAATAGGCTTCAGTATTGGAAAGAGCAACCAAATCCAAATTGCACTTTGCAAAGTAATAACTTATATTCATAAAATTTTCTAATTTATAAATGTTTTCACATGCATTACATCTGTATATATATACACACACATGTACAAATGTTCCAAATTTCCCATTTTAGGAAAAATAAATTAATGTACTTCTCTGTCAATATTTTCTGATCAATAGACTTCAATCTCATTAGCTGATCTAATTGGGGTAGCAACCATGATAGCCATATTGCAAAACTGCAGGAATATCCTCCATTCTACTTGACCTCTAACATAACATTTAGCTGATCCATTCATTATGCAATATTTATATCTGAGCCCAGTTTACAGTTCTCTATACCTGCTCCCTTGTGGGCAGAACAAATTAAAGAACAAATTAAACAAGTATTCTTACTTTTGCTTTTCAGTTTGGAATTCCTCCTCCTGAGCTTTGCACAAATTCTCTTTAAGGTTGATGACTTGGTCACAGGATAAAGGCGGAGAAATATAAGTTCCATTGACTTGCAGATCATCAAAGCATGGCTTCCTGAAGGCGTAGGAGGCATCACAGCAGTGGCCCACACCAGCATTGATAGGCTCTGCCTCATGTCTTCTGCATAAACCTCCAAGAATTAGTTTTGCCTTTCCCACAAGAGAATTAAAATAAGAGCCATAAGGTTTAGGTCATTTTTTTGTGTTTTGTTTTGTTTTGTTTTGTTTTACTCCATAGAAAATAAGACTCATAAAGATTCTCAAATTCTGGTTTCTTCTAGTTCGGCCTGGATTTCACTGTTTGGGAAAAAGCAGGAGTGTCAGATGCAGCCTCGTTCCCAGATTTGTCCTCCCTCTTCCCCTCATCCTCAAGTTGAGTTCACTTGGACTCCACCTCCAGGTTCCTTCCCAGTCCAATTTGTAGACCAGTGTTGACTTAAGATAGGAGTTTCTTATGCTCTTTTAAATTAAAATCAAGCCTCAAGTCAACACCACTGCTAATTTGACTCAGAAGTATAATTGATAAGTGGAGTTCTTCCTTAAGAAGCTCAAATCCAATTTGTTTCTATTTTCTGAAACTGGACATCTGTAAATACCACAGAACTTGGCGTATGGTAAATGCTCTATGAATATTTATTGAATGAATGAATGAATGAATGAATGAATGATGAAAGAAATCTTTGGATCCTAGTTCAGTTATCACCTTCATTTCTTTGTCCTCTTCTAGAAATGTCACCTTGCTTTGCTCCTTGTGTGTCTGATTCTTATCCTGATGTTGTCTACAAGCCCGCCTGTATGCCTTTCCAAGTATGACTCCCCAAATTCCCAATCATTTATGTATTTGGGAATGAAGTAATTGAAGCCAGTAAGCATCAACATTTCATGTATGAGTTTATCCATTTCAAATGTAACCAAAGAGATCACCTAAAAATAAGGCTTTAGAAACATGTAAGTCTAATTGAAAGAGTTCTCCAAGGAAGGCATGACTAGATAACAAAAATTGATGATAAAATAAAAGTTAGACAGGGCTAGATAATAAAATTTTTTATATCTTCAATCAAAAAAATTATGTTTTATCACAAGAAAGACCAATTTAGCATAAAGGAGATGTTTTATCAAGAACATTTAGGGCAGAGAAAACTGTCACCAAATAAGAATTCAGTAGTGTTAAAATAATACCACTTGAGAGAGACCTGGAGACTACATCTTGGAGACATGAGCATACAGGTCCCTGGAGGGATGTTCTCCATTGTGAGGGAGACATAATTTCTCATTTCTCAGGATAGCCTGGAAGAATATCCCTTAAGACCATCCCTTCCCTTCTTCTGATTCCATTTGCACAACTACCCATATTCTCATTCAACTTCCTAAGTATTTTGATTCAGGAAAAAGTGTACTCTAGTTATTAGGCCCAATTATTGATGCCATTGGAAAGACATTTCTCATTGTAAATGAACACAGTGGTGGTATTCTGTCTAATAAACTTAACACTTGTGAGTTTGATGTGAGATAATAGACAATATAAATATTTGATCTTTGACCGCAGTTCCTGACAAAGGTCTTCTGAAGCCCTTGTAAATTCCTAAGTGATAAGGGAATTAACAGCATCTTTTGTTCTAATGAGGTGACTCTGGGTGGGCTCCTGGATGGGGGCTGGGTCCCAGAAAGACCAAGCCATGATTAGAAGCTTGGAATTTTCAGCCCCACCCCACCCCCCATTCTCCAGAGAGGAGAGATGGGCTGGAAATGAATTAATAATTGATCATGTATACATAAGGAAGCTTTTTAAAATCCCAACAGTTTGGGCGTTGGAAAGCTCCCAAGTGTGTGAACCCATCCATATATTAAGAAGGTGACACATCCCAATTCCACAGGAACAGAAGCTTCTGCAGTCAGGATGCTCCCAGACCTCACCCTAAGTATCTCTTCATTTGGAAGTTCTCATTTTCCTTTATCAAATATTTTACCTATCTGGTGAACTTAAGTAAGTATTCCTCTTAGTTCTATGAGCTGCTCTAACAAATTAATCAAACCTGAGAAGGAGATCCTGGGAACCTTAGATTTATAGCTGGTTAGTCAAAATCACAGGGGACAACCTGGACTTGCAAATGTTATCTGAAGTGGGATGGGAGCAGTCTTGTAGGACTGAGCCCTTAACCTGTGGAATCTGACGTCATCTCCAGATAGAGTTGTCAGAATGAGTTAAATTGTAGGACACCCAGCTGGTGTCACAGAAAATTGCTTCTTGTGTGGAAAAACATCTGGTGTCAGAGGTGTGGTGACTGTTTTTTGGTTTTGTTTTGTTTTTTCCTATACATTTGATTAGGATGACTTAGTCTAAAATCAGCATTTTCTTTGAAGTTGTTGACAAAGTCAATTTTGTTGGCTTGAAAATCCAAGAGTTAGACCGTGGAGTATGATCCAGGTAAAGACTTGTTGAATCTGACATCACCACCATTAGAGAAGTAATAGTCTTACCTCTGCTGCTAATCGAGACAATTGGCATGAGCTGGCCTAAAAGAAGGTGGTCTGGGGATAGAAATATTAAGCTCCATTGACAATTCATGATGTGTCCACAAACATGAGATTGATTGCTGGAGGCTAGAGATTAGGACTTCAAGAACAGGCAAACATGAAGTCAAGACGGACTTACCGAGTCCTCCATGCAGGCAAATTGTTGCTCATCTCTCAGTGGGCAACATTTGGTGGCAGCGGCTGCCATGTTCTTTGTGAACGTAACCAACTCTTGAGCAGATAGTTGTGGGGTTTTCTTAGTATAAAGGATTATGAGCCTGAAAGAATAATTTCCTCTTACTCCTGGCAATGACCATGTGCCTAAAATGAAGAATTCTAGAGTTTCCTCAGTATTTGACAATCTCTAGCTTAGGTTGAACAAAACATTAAACAAGGTTTAATTCTTTTTAGTCCTTATTCCAATGACCCAAGAACTTATTCAATATACCTAGAATTCTCTTCACACCTCACACATTACTCCACCCTGATCCTTTGCTGGGGGGGGGGGGGTACTTATCAAGGATACTGTGAGAGCTAATTTGGATGGCTGCAAAATCAGACTTAATAAACAGCTTCTGAAATAAATGTATACACAGGCTCTTACAGCCTGTGTTGGTGTCTACAGTGTGTAGGAATAAGGGGGGCAGCAACAATCAGCAAACAGGCCCTAATTTCACAGGGCTCACATCCTAATGGGTGAGATAGCAGGAACACTCAATGTAGTGACAGGAATTTAGAGTGCTGTAGCTGCACAGAGAATGGCATCTAATCCCATCTCAGGAAGGTCAGGCATGCCTCCTGGAGGAAATGGCAGGTGGGCTGAGATCTAACAATAACAAAAAATAAACCTGGTGAAGAGGAGTGAAAGTAGGAGGGGAGACATTGAATGTGATTGTGGTTTTGTTTTGTGGAGTTTGGGGGTGGTAATTGGGGATTGGAGACAGAAAGAGGAAGAAAGCTTAGTTACAGAATCAGATTTGCTTCATTTTTAGGATAATTATAGTTGCCATATAAAGAATGAATGAAGGTGGGCAAGAAGCAACATGAGGGAAGTAGTAGTTGAAGGCCATTCCAGAAATCCAGGTGAGAGACAATGATAGACTCAACTAGGATAGTGGTGGTGCGAATAGAGGGATATGAGGAAGATTTTAAGGAGAAAGACTCTACTGACCTGGATTTGAAGACAACAAAAAATCAGAATCAATCATTGCTTTTATATTATAATGGAGCTGGGGAAAGAATTTAGCTGTAACATCCAATGAGCAGGCAACCTAATCTGGTGGTTCTAGTGTGTGACTCATGGACCAGCAGTTATCAGCAGCCCTGGGGACTTGTTAGGAATGCAAATTCTCAGGCCTCATCGCAGACTTACAGAATGAGAAACTCTGGGGATGGGGCTGCGTTTTAACGAGTCCTCCAGGCAATTTTGATACACTCTAAATTTTGAGAACCACAGATCTAATCCTTAAACTAGACATTAGCAAATGAACACAATATAGAAGTAATAAGCCAAATATTCTTTCTGAAAGAATAATTTTTTTCTGGATCCATTATTCTGGATATTAATTTTATGTATGTATGTATGTATGTATGTATTTATTTATTTATTCCTTTAAGATATCACTTTAATTCCTGCACAATTTTTGTATTAGTTTGAATAGACTAGGTTTTGTAATAACAAAAAATGCAACTTTGTTGCATGGTTTCAAACCACAAAGGTTTTTTTCTTGGGGCGCATGGGTGGCTCAGTCGTTAAGCGTCTGCCTTCGGCTCTGGTCATGATCCCAGGGTGCTGGGATTGAGCCCCGCATCGGGCTCTCTGCTCAGCACGGAGCCTGCTTCTCCCTCTCCCACTCCCCCTGCTTGTGTTCCCTCTCTTGCTGTGTCTCTGTCAAATAAGTAAATAAAATCTTAAAAAAAAAAAAAAGAAACAAAGGTTTATTTCTTATTCAAGCCATATGTCCAGTGCAATTTGGCATGGTGGTTTTGCTTATCTGGAACCAAGGCAGATAGATCAGCTACCATCTCAAATGTATCTGGATATTGTGTCAGAAGGAAAGGAGAAAATAGAAAAATATGCGCTGGTTGTTAAAGCTTCTGCCCCCAAAGTTTTCACATTTCATTAGCCAAATCAAGTCACGTGGTGTGATATATATATGTTTTTTAAATGGACACAATATTTTGCAGATCCTCCAATCAAGAGGTTGAGTCTATTTCTCTACCCCTTGACTCAGCTTGGCCTTGACTTACTTTGGCTAATGGGACAGTAGCAAATGTGATGTAAGTAGAGTCTTAAAACGACATCAATTTCAAGCTGAATTTATGGGTGAATCTGTATCTATATCAAACTGATTTTTTCCTCAACACTCTACTAAATAGACTATTACAGTAAGACCCTAAAGATTACTAAAAATTGGCTTTTGGTTTTTGACATAGTGATCTTTGAAATATCGTCTCTCTGCACACAAGAGGCTTATGTATTCTCTCTGGCAAATAGCTAAGGTATCTATTCATCTCTACCCTCCATGGTGAAAGTACTAAATTTACTATATGACCAGACTTGAAACTGACAAAAGGATCCTACCACTGCAGGCAAAGCCCTAACTAAATGTCTAGGTGGGAGGGAGAAGACCCCAAAGAGACAGCAGGAAAGGAGCCAGGGCCTGCTTGTTTCCCTAACTTCTGGATATTGGCCGGAATCTGGAAACTGGCTTGGAAAGCCATGTAGAAACACCTAAGGCTATGTGGACATCTGTATTATCAAGACAAAGATAGCTAGGTTAATTTTGAACTCATTTTTTCCTTGGCCTCTGAGATTTCAAGGTTGGTTGTAGAATCTTAGCAGCTCTCAGCATCAGGAGTTAACACAAACTCACTAACAAGCATAAATCTGGACAATATCTTGGAAGCCTACCAGTCATGGAAGTTAGCATCTCCTAATTTCTCGTGTAAATCACAGTGATGTTTTACACGCTCACGGCTTTCACGAACCACTCTTTGGAACATCTCTTGCTGGAAAATAAAGATAATCAGTGTTATCACTGTAACAATATATCTTGAGGTAAGATTGCAAAACCCTGATAGTTTAATGTAACTGTTTTCCTAAGCCCAGGGCTTTATTGACTTAGTGAGCTTGCAAATCTTGAAAAACACGTTCTGGTAAAACAGGAATGGCCATGTACTTTGTGGAGAAAAGAAGTGGTACAACAAGATTGATATTTAGTTTCTGATGATATAAATTCATTTGTGGGTTGATATGGTGTATTATACAAGCATAAGGCAAATCATTCATCGAGCCAAAGAGATCTTTAAAGGTAGTTTACAGATCTAAGTTTGATTGGTCAGAGAGTGTTGGTTATATTTCATAATACAACCTTTTTACATAAACAGCACAGATACAGAGATACAGATATAGGCATAGAAATACAGATACGTGTTAAGAAGTCACAGTTTAATAAAAACATGCAGCAGCCTTTAATATGGTAAAGCACTCCACAAATACACAGTGAAGTGAATCAAATGGAAATCTCGGAACTAACTGCTAGTTCAAAGAGTTCTTCAACTGTGCACATAAAATTCCAGTGGGAAAATACAAGTGACCTTTCAGGCTTAGTTCTTCAGTAGGAGGACAGGTTATCATCCTAACTAATCTGACCCAGTGTACCTGATCTTACTGAGCAGTGTTTGTTACAGTGAAAATTTTACCAGATTTGCAAACTGTTTGCCTGGATTTAACCCTTAGCCTTGTCCTTACTGCCTGTGTGAAGTTGGGCAAGTCTTTTAAACCTTCTACAACTCAATACTTTCATCTACAAAATGCAGTTAATAATTCTGGCATTACCTATGTTACTGGGCTGGTGTGAGGATCAAATAGGACACTGGTTGTAAAGTTGCTTTGTGAACTCTAAACATCCATGCTCCTGCAAGGTGCTATTGTCATAATGATTATTGTGGAGGTCTACTGGGGATGCTGCAAAAGGGTGCTTAGCCACAGGGGAATAAATTACCTTCATTGATCCTTCTTTCTGGGAACAGAAATGTGATAGATATACCTGCTTGAGCCCAGACAGGACAAGAGATGCCTTCAATACTCTACCACTACCCCACCCTCTGTAAATATGTAAGCCATTGCTTAGAATAATATAAGCCAGAACCAACCTGGTTCCTGGTAATCCACGAATAAGTGATCATCTAGTCACATATGTAAGGTCACCTGCTTTTTTCATGTCAGATGCACAAACAGAGCTGTTGCCTGTGAACAGTATGATTTCTGGCCTGAAACAGGGACAGTTTCCAGGACTACTTAGTGGAAATAGTCAATCTTCTCATACCCTAATATGCTGTGCTTTCATGCCATCTGCTACGGGTCCCAGCAGACACTCATTAAAAGGGAAGATGGCACAGAGAACGTTTCATGAAGACAGTGACTCACCTAGGGACCTGCTATAGTATGATGATGGGGCCTTTGGTTTAGATGAAAGTCATATTTGTTGTGCAGTGTTGGCAATTAGCAAGAAGGCACACAATCCTTTTACAAAATATGGCACTACCAACAGCCCAGGAATTTTTCCTATGTCGGTAATCACTTATGAGTAACAAGCTAAAAAATAAAAAGGCATTTACCCCATGGCTATAGCATTCCAGAGGATTTTCTAATTTGCAGCATTTTGCCAATAAATTTTGATATACCGTATCCACTCTTAAAATCACAGGAAGTGCCAATTCTGAATGTCTTCTTGAATATTCATAAAGAAACCTGTATCCATATCAAACAGTAAAATTCAGAAGCCATGAGTTTTCCTTCAAAACCTAATTATGATTATGAAAAATATTCAATATTTTCACTGATTTTAGGCATTTGGAAACTTTGGGAGGATGGCAGGGAGGTTTAATTGACTACATTTTGAGATAAAGAAACAGAATCAATAAAATTATGTGATTTTTCCAAAGTCACACAGGAGTGGTGTCAGATTCAGAACTTGAAACCAAAACAATCTGATAAGCTGATAGTTTCTGGCTCAGGGTCACTACTTACTTTTATGAGAAATTAATTTCCTGTATTTGGATGGGAGCACACTTTTCTCAATCATCTTTGAGGCTAGATTTTATAAGTATTAGAATTTTTTTTTGATAGAAAGTGCTAGCTAGGTATTAAATCATCATCTTCCCCTCTTTTCCAGCTAAGTTTTCAAGCTGGAGTGGTCCAAGCATAATCTATACATTCTTCTGGGTTACAAGAAAGAGAAATCTGGACCCTAGAATGTTTACGAAGGAATCACAAGCACCTTTGAAGTGATCTTATCCAACCCCTCAGTTAGTAGCTGGAACGCAAGAGCCTAAGGAAATTAAGTGGCTTGACCTACATTCCAAAGTTTGTGCATGACAAAGCTAGTCTTTGGAAATCTGGTCTCCCAACTCATAGCTTAATGTGATTTCCAATAGGAAGTTGTGCCTATCGACTTTTCCAGTACCAAATGCAAGTTTAGGAATGAGTGGGTTCAGGCAGTGACATTTACTTTTATAAGCCATATCAAATGTAATTTCAGAAATATAGCTCAAGTCATTCTACAAAGAGCTTTGAAGAAAACTCAAATTCTTATGCATTGTTGGAGTTTAATTGCTCCAAATAATGCTTCACAAAGTGACTTTGGAAATACTTCAATCACACAGCAGTATTGTTTTAATATTACATATTGAAATCAGTTTGTCTTGCACAAATTAATATGCATTTCGGAATGGACACCTGAGATGTTAATATTCCATCTCTCTAATCTTTAAATGCCACACCATGGCTTTGGTAGTAGGTATTAAATTAATTAAAATAGAAGAGCTCACCAGGTATACCAATCTGAAGCCATTCCTTAGGGATGAGTACCTTAGAGCAAAGTTTGCAAATACTTGACCCTCACTGTGTTTTTAAAAATTCTGTATTAGTTGTCAACACTTAAAAATCAAGCAGCTTCCAGCTTCTTTCAAAATGCAGGGTTGCTGGAGGGGAAGGGGGTGGGAGGATGCAGTAACTGGGTGATGGACATTAAGGAGGGCATGTGATGTGATGAACACGGGGTGTTATATAAGACTGATGAGTCATTGACCTCTACCTCTGAAACTAGTAATATGCTATATGTTAATTAATTGAATTTAAATAAAAATAAAATAAAATAAAATAAAAGACCCAACTACCCCAAGCCTACATTCCCATATGCTAACAAGTGGCTGGAGCTGTATAAGTAGCTGCCACTTTTGACTCCACCAAGCATCTCCTCTTGAACAATTTGAGTCACTCATTTACATCATGGGTTAGCCTCTGTCATCATTCAAGTCTACAACCCTTCCCAAAAAGTCCATAAATATAGTACTCCATTACGAAGATTTTACAAAAACCTGTATTACTCTTGCAAGAAATCATCTGGCTTGTTGGAGAACTCTGTGCATACAAATCGGTCTTCTGTAAATCTGCTGAGTGGCAAAGATGGAAGATCAGGTTCATCGTCATTTTCTGAGTTGATAACGCATTCCCCTTGGAATGGCACTGGCAGTGCACAGCATGGGCTGATTTTGCTGGAGAGGACCGACTGCTTGGAACAAGTATAGTTCATAAGCTGGCTCTATAAAACATCAAAAGGAGCAGTTGTTTTTGATGGCTTCATTCTGAACTTATTTATTTTATTTCTTGTTATTACTAGAAAACCAGAGAAGAACTTGGCATCTTCTATTGCTTTATCCTTGGCAAACTGAGACACCCAAAAGGTCATGTATAGTGACTTGTTCTAATAAGGAAGTCTTCTCTATTTGACCTCACTCAAGTGTCACAAGCTCTTTTCACATCTCTCTTTTTTTTTTTAATATTTTATTTATTTATTTGACAGAGAGAGACACAGCGAGAGAGGGAACACAAGCAGGGGGAGTGGGAGAGGGAGAAGCAGGCTTCCCGCCAAGCAGGGAGAGCGATGCAGGGCTCGATCCCAGAACCCTGGGATCATGACCTGAGCCGAAGGCAAACGCTTAACGACTGAGCCACCCAGGCGCCCCTCTTTTCACATCTCTTAAGGAATTTAAGGAGAGGCCGACTAGAGTATTGTTTCCATGGTTGGCCCCACAAGATACAAAGGAGAGTTTTATTGTCTTGTTATCAATGTTATTGTTTTAGGATTCCAGTTTAGAAAACATTTTGTCTCTGTCATTTACCACATATATTGCTATAATATTACTATTATGCTTACATATTTAACATATTTACTTACACACACAAATAATTATGTATGTGTGGATATGAATAAATTAATCTCTGCACTTAAGAAACTCACAGTCTAACTAGAGAGTCAAATAATTAAACAACAATCATAACGCAGTATAATAGAAGTTGTAGGAGAAGTGCATATGTGACCCTTTGGAAGAAAAAAGATGGGCAATCCAGACTGGGTGGAGGTCAGAGTGAAGATCTTAAACAACATGAGTCCTGAAGGACAAATAAAAGTTACTTGGAAACTAAGGAAGAGGAAGAACATTCCAAAATTATTCATCTTTATATATAAAAAATCCTGGAAGTGAGATTATATGACATATTTGGGGAAATGATATGTAGGATCTTTGGGGGTTATTGAGAAAATGTAGTTGAGAAATGATGGGGCTTACTCTGGAAAACAGGGCGGAAGTTCCTCAAAAAGTTCAAAATAGAACTACCCTACAATCCAGCAAGTGCACTACCAGGTATTTACCCAAAGAATACAAAATACTAATTCAAAGGGACATATGCACCCCCCCAATGTTCACAGCAGCAGCATTCACTATAGCCAAACTGTGGAAGCAGCCCAGTGTCCACTGATGAATAGATAAAGAAGAGGTGGTATATATATATATAATGGAAGGTTACTCAGCCGTCAAAAGAATGAAATCTTGACATTTGCAATGACATGGATGGAGCTAGGGGGTATTATGCTAAGCAAAATAAGTCAGTCAGAGAAAGACAAATACCATATGATTTCACTCACATGTGGAATTTAAGAAATGAAACAGATGAACATAGGGGGGGGAAAAAACTCTTCATGATAGAGAACAAACTGACGGTTGCCAGAGGGGAGGTGGGCAGGGGATGGGCTAGAAGGGTGATGGGCATTAAGGCAGGCACTTGTGATGAGCACTGGGTGTTGTATGTAAGTGATGAACCACTGAATTCTACTCCTGAAACCGAAGGCCAGTCATCTCGGACTACATGTGTAAAATAAAAAAGGAAAAGACCAAGAACAGATCTACTGGGAATACCAATTTTTAAAGGGTAGCAGAAGAGAAGAAAATTGATGAAAGAAATTGTGAGAACACAGAGGTTCCAACTCGAAAAACTTCTCCCACCACCTATCATCTTCTAGACACACGTTTGCAGTCATCACTGGAAAAATAAATCATTGCAGTGCTTGACAGCTTTGGCTCTGAAGTCAAACTTCCTGAGTTCTAATCTTGACTTTGCTACTTCCCAACTTTGTGACCTAAGCAAGCTACTTTGCTTCTCGATGCCTCAGTTTTCCTCATCTATAACATGGGGGTTAAAGTAATACTTCCTAAGCTTGTGGGAACTAAATGGATTAATAATTATTAGGAACAAAGAAAGGAGCCTGGCCCAGGTTAAGTACTATAAAAATGTTTGCTGAATAAAAGTGAAATGCTTAGAATTAGCGGCTGCATGCAGAAATTATTTTTTTAAAGTTTGTACTATAGCAATTATTATACAACCCCAGAATGTTGGTCAATAGTGCCTTGAAGTCAAAGAAAGAGAGAGAACCCTACAACGTAAAATTTAATTATGTTGACTGAGTGATATAATAGACTTATAAGCCCTATTAATTCATATCACCTAATATTAAAAATTAACATCTATTATAAAGGTTATGTGCTTTTTGGAATGGTGTATGGATTATATACCTTTGAATTATAAGTTCTAGAAAGTTTCTTATACTTATCAGTGCTTATATCATTCCCTGATGCTTCACAATATCACACCCAACTCAAAAAGCATTAGGAGAAATACTCTAATAATAAGATCATTAAATCAATATGAAAAATAAACAGTAGAAAGGGTGCATTTATCATGATGAGGACTGTCACACGGGTTTCTGTCTCAATCCCTGCTCCAGTTTCATGGACAAGTTCTTGCAAACCTTCACAAAACAGGTCATTCTCAATATTGTTACATTATTTCAGAGATTTTGAAAGGGAAAACAGTGCAATTTTTGGAAGGTAACATAACTGAATACCAAAACCTGAAAGTTCTAGATCAAGTTCATGTAAATGCAAATACAGAAATTTGAAAATTATGTATATATAAAATCCAAAATATAGCAAAATGAGATGGATGTAAACAATCTAAAGATGGTTAAAAATTAAGAAATCTTTTAATATGATTCACCAATGAATAAGTTAAGTGGAAATCAAATGATGATCCTAAGAAAACAAAAGAACATTTACTAATGTTAAGAATCCATCCTAATTAAAAACAGAACAACCTTGGGATGCCTGGGTGGCTCAATTTGTTAAGCATGGGATTCTTGATTTCGGCTCAGTTCATCATCTCAGAGTCGTGAGATCAAGCCCCTTGTTGGTCTCCGTGCTCAGCGCAGAGTCTGCTTGAGATTCTCCCCTCCCCCGAACCCTGCTTATGTGCACACTCTCTCTCAAATAAATAAATAAAATCTTTGAAAAAAAGAAAAAACCAATCTCTAAAATAAGAATGAAAAATCTCTTAACACATACACAATACCTTTCTCAAGTCAGTAACTTTAAACCTGTTTCCATGAAAGTCTGGACCAAGATAGGAATGCTAGAACCATTTATAGTTATTATTTTATTTTATTTTATTTTATTTTATTTTATTTTATTTTATTTTATTTTATTTTTTAAAGAGTTTTTATTTATTTATTTGACAGAGAGAGAGAGACAGCGAGAGAGGGACTACAAGCAGGGGGAGTGGGAGAGGAAGAAGAAGGCCTCCCGCTGAGCAGGGCGCCCTAAACGGGGCTCGATCCCAGGACCCCGGGATCATGACCTGAGCTGAAGGCAGACGCTTAACCGACTGAGCCACCCAGGCACCCCCATTTATAGTTATTTTATATTGCTTGCGAATATTAGCTAATACAATGAAATCATTAACAATTGTTCTGGCATTCCTGACAAGGTGTAGAATTATAAATGGAGTTGCTGGCTTGGCACAGGTATTGTTTATGTGCTAAAGGATATTAGAGATTTTGTTTTGTTTTGTTTTAATTATGACTGAGTCTGTCAGGCCCCCATTTTCTCTTTACTCTTCCCCCCAAGTTCACCTAATTTTCACATAAATAACATTCTAATAGCCTGTCCTGAAAAGCCAGGACTCCTTCTAAGTATGCAGGGGAGTGTTTCTTCCAGCACTAGTTGGGATTCCTGCCATACAGAGAGAAGTTCAAGAACAACATTATGTTGTGTATCTCCAGGATGAAAGGGGCGGTGACCATGGCCACCCTTCCCAGTGGTCGGGCTGAATATGACATGGACTTAACAACCACAATAGGTACCAAAGAAGAGCTGTGGTCTGACCCCAACTCTGTTCCAGCAACGTAAATGGTTGAGGACGTAGACTCCGAGGGATGCTACTGAGTGTCTATGCAATGCCTTTCTATTTTAATTCCTGTAGTTACTCATATCCCTTAATCTTTCATGGAATGGGACTAAAATAGTTGAAGGTGGGGGCTCCTGTCCATAAGAGTCATGGACATCCCCATGAAATTATGATACTAGTCCTTCTTTGTTGCTGCATTTTATTTATCATGATGAAACATTATTCAATTTTCTAACTTGCAGAATGAATAGCAACATGACTTGTAACCTCTGATTTACCAAAGCCTCATCAGGTTTTTGACAGTTACAATTTTTCCTTCTCTGGGATTTAGAGACTTTACACTTGGATGAGGGGCAGTTCGTGCCCCCAAACCTCAGGCCCACATCTTTTTCTTGACATTTCTTTTTTCCTCCAGGCTGATGTGGCCTGGGGCTCTGGGTTGCAATTCTGGGACTTGCTTGGGATTCAAAGGTGAACAAAATATAAACTCAGTTTGGAAGGAAATTAGAGGTCAGCTCTAAAAATTAAAGAATAACAGAATAAAGTGAAGAAAGACAGGATAAGTAAGGAAGAAAGGGAGGGAAGGAGAAGTGGAGGGAGAAAAGAAGTGGGGGAGGGAGGAAGAAAAAATCATTGCCTGAGCTGGGACAAGACAAGAGGGGAGACACGACTGGTAATTCTACTGGTAAGATTGAGAAATGCTCATTATTTTGTTTTAGATTCACGACGTACCATGGTCACCTTTGTTTAAGAATTGCAAGTTTTGGGGCACCTGGGTGGCTTAGTCGGTTAAACATCTGCCCCCAACTCAGGTCTTGATCTCAGGGTCCCGGGATTGAGCCCCATCTTGAGCTCTCTGCTCAGCGGGGAGTCTGCTTCTCCCTCTGCCCCTCCCCCTGCTTGTGCTTCTCTCTCTCTCTCTCTCTCTCAAATAAATAAAATCTTTAAAAAAAAAAGAATTGCAAGATTTTCAAGACTGAGGTGAGTTTTAAGAAAGGAGAGGCTCTCACCCTGCCAAGTACACATGCTACTACATCTCCTTCACAGCACGTCTGATGCAGATTTTTAATATCCACGGCCAGCCTGGCAATTTCAGAAAAGTCAGCTTTGGGTTGTTTTTTAGTCAGCAGAACCAATTCCCTGAAAGAAAAATAAGTACATCTTAAACCGTATTTTGAATTCAATCCTTTCTAAAATTAGTTCTAGTTCATTGAGTAACCAAAATAATAGAAACACATTTGCAAATGTAGGAGGAAGAGAGTATATTTTAAATGCCTTCCATTTCTTCCACGATAGCACTCAGAGCCACACAAAGATCTAAATCACAAAACAAACACCATTCAATTCATAATCATGCAAAATATAGTCATTTTCATCATTGAAATGATCACTTAAGAAGCTGAGTTGCTTAGATGGATAATTTGGAAATTTATCTGACCTGACTTTCCAAGTAAAATTCTTCATCATAAAGACAATAATTCTAAGAGTCTTGGGTCTCCCTTGCTTCTCCCGTTGACAACTGAGCAACATCCCCAAAATGTCTCTGGCAATCGGGAAAATGGGCCTGCCTTATAAAGAGAACTAAGCTTCCATCCAGCCCAATGCTGTCCCAGATTAGGCAAGAAGGTGATATAAGGAAGGATACATCCCTTCACAGGTAAACTTGGACAGAAATACAATCTGGGCCAGGAAAGAGGCACACTGAGTAACATTAAATTCTCCTCACCCCACACTCTTCCATCCCCACCCACAAAACACCACTAGATTTTTCTGTTCTGCATGACACTAGAGCGAAAATCTTTCCTATCTTCCCAGAGAAAAGAATACATTTTGTCTGCCAGGTTTTATCAGGCAGAACAATTAAGAGCCTGTGGAACAATTAAGAGCCTGCATCTTCATGTATAGAATCTTTTGTGCACTAAGGCAGAGATAAGGGGTCTGAGCAGATGGAAGAAACTGAGGCAGGAGACAGTGGATAGAGATGAGGATTGTGTAGTTTCAAGCCCAGCTCTATGTGCCCTATTGAATAGGCAAGTAGCATAGCTGTAGAGAAAGGAACCAGGTTTGCATTGAGAGACATTATTAAATGAAAAAAAAAATGATTTTCAAATGAGTTTGATCAAATGGGGTGATCCAACAGCAACAGAGTTCACATATGTCAATCAGTAACTTACACTGCTTTGGCTACTTTGTGATTGAATTTAATCCCAATTTCACATAAATGGTGATGCCTCAAAGATATTTCTCTAACGTATTTTCTGATGGGTTCTAGCTGTAAGTAGAAAAACACTCATCAAAGAAATGTGTCTGTAACAGCAAAAGTCCCTCTTGTCGTTAGTAAACGAGAAAGAAAAGTAAAAGTTGTTTATCTCCTCAAAATTAGAAAGTCCTTATTGTCTTATTTAAAAGAGACCAAATGCAAAAGCACAATGTGGTTTGTTTGTTGGTTTGTTTGTTTTATAAAATAGCATCTTACTTCCCAGACATCACTTGTTCTAGAACCTCAAACATTTGGAATAAAAAGAAGACATGAAATTGAGCAACCAAAAATCCAGAGAGCCACAAGAATAAATTTCAATAATGTCTTACAGTTGTATTTTGTTTTTATCAAGTTACTAGCTCTGTCATCTTGGACATGTCTCCTACTGCTTATCTAGAATATATGCTCCAGTTTGGCAATATACATTAATAAAGCCCCCCCCCCAATATGTTCATAATTTTTAAACCAGGATTTTTACTTTGGAAACTATCGCAAATAAATTCTTCTACATAAAAAAAAACACAACTATTAAAAAAGAAGAACATGCATGTTTTGTTACAATGGCAACATTTTAGAGACAAATAAAATGTCTCAACAGCAGAATGATGGTAAAATAAATAATGGCACAGGGGCGCCTGGGTGGCTCAGTCGTTAAGCGTCTGCCTTCGGCTCAGGTCATGATCCCAGGGTCCTGGGATCGAGCCCCGCGTCGGGCTCCCTGCTCGGCGGGAAGCCTGCTTCTCCCTCTCCCACTCCCCCTGCTTGTGTTCCCTCTCTCGCTGTGTCTCTCTCTGTCAAATAAATAAACAAAATCTTTAAAAATAAATAAATAAATAAATAAATAATGGCACATTAATTTTGACAAAATGTATACTTCTAATAAAAAGTAGATATATTTAAATCTCGAATCAAAACTAGATATTCAGTGTGATCACAACAATGTACAAAATAAAATCTGTGAATGGAAAAATGAATAAAAGGAAATACACTAAAATTGGTATCTCTGTGTGCTGGGAATATTAGTAATATTTTAAAATTTCAGAACAGCTCTATATTTTCACTTAAAACATTATAATGACCATAGATTATTTTTACTTTGGCTAACTATACCTTACAGTGCTATTTTTAAGAACAAGTTAAGAAATATATACAAAGGCAATATTCAAACCATAAAACTAGCACAATAATTATAATTTAATTTAGTAATTATTATTAGATTTAACTAATTATATTTTATAATTAATTATAAATGTAATTATTGCTTTAATCTTAATTTTGTTGTAGTATACTCATTTAAAATCTAGTACAAACAAGCTTGTCTACTTCTTCAAGAGTCTCTGAAGACTTAACTCATAAACAACATTCTCTAATCATAAACACAATTTTTATACACTTGGTTATGTCATTTTCTCTGAGGAATAAGCAAGAACCATTAGGAATGGACATCCTAGAAGCAGCAATACTGTAAAGATCATAAAGTGGGGTAGAAGAGGGAAGAGCTCTTGGCTAACTTTATAGGGGCATGTTATACATTAAGGAAAATTCTCCACTGAGAAGTGTTAAGATTAAGAAAACTTAAAAGAGTAAGCACAAGTTACTTTAAAAAAAATAGCTTAACCTCCACAAAAAAGTTCATTCTTTAGAAATGTGAAGTAATGAGATATAAGTCTGCATGATCATTTGTTTTTCTGTTTTTCATTAATACAAACCTAAAAGGAGAAAAAGACTGTCCTGCTTAGGAACTCAGAATTGACTTCTGAAAAAGTCACTAGGGGACAAATGGAGAAGGAGGTAATATATTAAAGCTCTCTATGATAATGATAATATCTTTAATGATAATAGCAATAATTATTGAGTACTGAGCATGTGCCAGAAACTGTCTAGATACATTATTTAATTTCTTATCTAAGGTAGATGATGAGGAGCTCGATAGGAAAAATAGGTTGAGAGGAATAGAGAAATAGGGGTTTTGAGGAATATGAGATAAATTTGCACTGAGAAGATCAAAGAAAACAGTAAGAATAAAGTGGCACTGCATTTAGTCTTGAATTCATCAAAATGACTATCAAACTACTACTCATTTCAGTACAACCTTTGGAAAATCCATCTGGTGTCCTCTCTAGTAAAGATGGTCATTTTATGTTGATATTTGAAACCTTTAAGGAGATGCGTGAAAAGTACTTTTATCTTAGAACTAATCACTGATTTACATCTCTTCAATGAAAGAGAAAAGGCCACATGGTTAAAATTAAGTGTGATAGATTGTATTTTCCAATGATGGCTGCAGCGATATCTTCTATCCCGGGCTCTTCTTACAGTGAGACCTTGACAATCTTCCCATCAAGAGGTACAGTGTATATACTCTCCTGTTGTTTTTTTTAAGATTTTATTTATTTATTTGAGAGAGAGGGTATGAGAGAGAGCACATGAGAGGGGTTAGGGTCAGAGGGAGAAGCAGACTCCCTGCCGAGCAGGGAGTGAGATGCGGGACTCGATCCAGGGACTCCAGGATCATGACCCGAGTCAAAGGCAGTCGCTTAACCAACTGAGCTACCCAGGTGCCCTATATACTCTCCTTTTTAAACCGGTGAGGTTTTATGGTGTTTCAACCAATAGTGTATGACAGAAGTAACTTCTGAGGCTAGCTCATAAAAAGGCCATACAACTTCTGCTTTAGCCACTAGAATATGCATTCTTGAAGACTTTGGCTATATGTAAGCAATCCAGCTGCCCTGAGGCTACCATGCTGTGGGCAATCCCAAACTAGCCAAGGCAGAGAGACCACGTGGAGAGACCCTGAGACTCTATAAGAAGAAAGCAATGTTGAGCTAGCCCCCAGGTGCTTCAGCTCCCCAGAGTTCTACCACAAGAAAGATCATGAGCCAGAACTGCCCAGATGAGCCCTTCCTGAACTCCTGACCCACAAAAATCATGAGAGATAATAATATAACTGTTGTTGGCTTGAGTCAATAAATTTTGGGGTGTTTTGATATGCAACAATAGTAACTTGAATATTAAATACTTATGATGAAGTAATGTCTATGCTAAATCATACTTTTCAAATTGTAATAACAATATGAATTGCCTCAGTATCTTATTACAATGAAGTCTTATTTAGTAGATCTGGAGAAGAGCTTCAGATTCTGCATTTCCAATGAGCTGCCCGGTGATGCATATGCTGCTGGTCCACAGTCCACACTTTGCAGAGCAAGGCTCTGAATAACAGTTGACATATGAATATTTTACCTTTATCCGGAAGCATTCAGTTTTATTTTCTTCTTGGCAACATGACTGAATAGCTGTTTCATAGCAAGCAGACATGGTCAGAATAGTGGGCCCATACAAGAATGGATGCTTTTGAGACGTTTCATAAATGTACCTGTAATTTGGAAAATATAAGGTTGTGTTATTTATAATTCAAGAACATGTGCCAACACTGTTTCTTCATCTAGTTTTCTTGACCTGAACTTCTAGAATTTCATGGTGAAAGAGATGAGGTAGCATGATACATAAACACATCACATGTTCATGTCACTCTGGACAGATCACTGTGAAGTTAGTCAGACATTCACTGAATGCTCATGAAATGACCAACTGTAACTTCCAGGCTGGTGGGGAAAGAAAAAGTAACTAAAACTTGTCATTTTTATATAAGAAGTATAAGATAGAAAGTTCAGTAGTCCAAACTGAATTGTAAATGCCAGATTGTACAGCTGGTGCAGGAGGATTAAATTTAGAATCTATTAGTGATGGGGGAGGAGTCTCTCAAGATCATCCAGAAGTTCTTTCTAGACTAGGAAAGTTAAGGCCATTGTCCTCCAAGATATGCCCCTCAATATTTTGGTTTGTTACTAAGTCCCCTGTCTTTATTTCCCTCTCTAGTTCATTCATTCCTCACACTCGAAGAGCTGGGGCATCACCTCTGCCTTTCAGTTGTAATACATATATCCTCCTATTTTTGCAAAGCTTGCTCAAAAGACCCCACAGACACACATGCAAAAATATTCAACAAGATGACATTACAGGCAAAAACTGGCTCAATGCTCACACAAATCCATTTTCTTTTCCTGTGCGCACAGGGAGACTCCTTTTCCAGGCTCCCTTGCAGTTAGGTTGAGAACATGTAACTGAGTTCTGGATGATGAAATATGAATGAATATGCTCCACACCACTTTGAGGTGTGGCTGTTAATGTCTCAGCACAGTTCCCTGCTCTCTTTTTCTGTTTCACAGTGACCTGGGAAACACATGCTTCAGATAATAAAGAGGTGGAAACATCTTGCATTCCCGAGTTACCCCTTGGAGAATTCTCAGGAGCTGAGGCAAGTTAGAGAGAGATGAGCTGCCAAGTGTCAGAGTAGCCAACTAAAACAAAATAAAAGTAACACTCAAGACTTTAATCATTTATTGGGATAGTTTGAGCAAGAGGTTGAACTGGAGAAAGGGCTGACTCCCCAACCTCTCCCCCTGTCCACTTTCCCTCCATGATCCCATACCAGTACCAGCCGAGGATCAGGTAGAGCACCACAGACTTGGGGATGGCTTTCTCCTGCGGGATCCCCAAACAAAAGGCTCCTGTGGTTTTAAGGACCCTGGGGCAGGGGGGAAGGGGAGGGAAAAGGACTGGGAGTGGGAAAGCCCTGAGTGCTGAGCCAAAGTGCACCGAAGTCTGTCCAAGTTTCTCCCTCCATCCCCCCAGTGAGGAAGTCACAGCAGGGCTGGCCTAGGAATGAAACTATGCACAAAAACATGGCTGGTATGGGGGGAGGAAGGAACCCAGCCCGTGACTACAGCTCCTTCAGAGACTGAAATGTGTTTTGTCCCAGTCCGGTGTGGGAAGCGCAGCTTGCCCCTCTGAGGCCTGTGATCCATAATTGCCTACTGTCAGGCCTGAAAAAAAAAAAAAAATCATGCCCAGGATTCAACTAGGAGCCAGAGAGAGCCAAAGAGAACCACCCAATTTAGACTGTGATATGAAAAAGAAATAAATCTTTACTGAATCCAGCCAATATTTAGGATTTTAGGATTTATTTATAAATTTAGGATTTCCTTGTGACCACAGCACAGCTTAGTCCATCCTGATTATTATAGTACTATCCTTAATGCAAGTTTATGATGTAATATCTGTAAAGTAGGCCAATATCACCAGAAAAATGGTGACACCAGAAAACCAGGTTTTCAACATTGAAAGGAAAGGATAATGGAGGAAGTGATAGAAAGAATAGGGACTTGGTTCATGTTTTAACTTGCCCCCACCCCAAGTTCCTTGGATAATACATAAATCTGTATGCCTGCTCCTTTGGAATCTAACTCCAAGTCCTTTGGGGATCCCAGAGAAGAATACAGCTGCAGAAACCGCTGAAGTCAAATGAAAAATTTCTACTGTTGCCTTCCCTGGAATGATTGAAAAAGCAATTATATCTCATGACAAATAGCCAAGGAAATGCTTAACATATTTTAATAGAAATTCCTGAGTGCTACAGAGTCTAAAAGACAAAATCCCACCCAAGAAGGTGGCTAGAGTTTCTGGGGTCAGGGACTATATCCATATGTGACTTCATCAGAAGACTATTTCTTGCTGCTCTCTGACCAGATAGGGAAGAGTGGTGCCATAACAGAAGACAAGAGATTCGCAGGAGACCTGAAGCACTAACCAAACATCAACAGAGACCTTATCTAACAACTGGTGTGTAGCAATCCTGTGGTAACATTTCCTTTTGGTTAAAAGTACAAAATCTTTCTTGTGGGTGGATGACCGAGGTGGTAGCCATCAGAGTTGTTTACCAGAAATTTCCAGATCCCCTCCTTTCAGGCAAATGGTAGGATTGTGCATTCCCACCCCCTCTGAGGTGACGTATGACAATGGGACTTGCTGGTTAATGATGTGTGAGAAGAAATGAGGAGTGTTGCTTCTAAACAAGCTTAAGAAGCAATGCATGATTTACTATCATCCCCTTCCCTTGCCATAGTAATCAAAGAAGCAAGTGTTGAGATGGTGTCTTTGTCAACCTAGGTCCCTAAGTGACTATGATAAGCAGACCTCTTACCAATCTACATTGGACAGATAGCATGAGTGGGAAAAAAAACAAAAACAAAACACCTTTTGTTATATTGAGCTGCTGAAAATTAGAGATTATTTGCTACCAAACTAAAGTTAACTTATCCTGGGATTATTACTTTTGCTTTTTAAAAACGTATAAAAGAAAAAAATCATCCACAAACCATGGAGGGAGAAAAATAGGCCAAATAATTGAACTGAACATTATTCATTAGCAAGACTTAGAAAAGTCTGTCTGCGCTTCCCCCCAAAAAACCCTCCTCATTCTCACCAAGGGGCCCCAAACCCCTGGAAGTTTAGTCAATAGGCTTCTATCAGCAGAGTTTCTCAAGCCCAACTTGTAGAAACAGAACAGACCAGCAGAACTGATATTATCAACATACACATGCCTCCCAACATAAGGCAAAATTTTTGGTCAATATGAAATTTCATCAAAGTCATTCAATACCTCTGCTCTTTATTGTGTATGCTGAATTAAGGGTTTATTTTTGTGCTACAGTAACAGTTCCCTTAGAAGATATTCAATATGAGCCAATCTAATTTCAAATCTCCAAAGTTTAACTTAGTATAAGGAAAAGCTTTCTAATAATTAGAGCCATTTAAAAAATGGAATGTCCCTATTGTAAGGTAACATAGGGTCAAGCTTGATTGGAAGTCAGGTTCTATCGTCAGACTTACAATAGAAGCTTACAATAATTAAAACTGCTATTGAAAATTCCTTAGATAATCCAAAGGCACAATAACTATGGTTTTGTGTATTTGTAGACTATGCTATATTGTGAAAAATCTGAAAGAGCTGACTTTTCCAGCCAGCTCTGATGTATGTTACTGTTTCCTTGGTTGAGAATTAAATGAAGTTGTTGCTTTATAAGTATGAGACAAATAATTAGAAAATTATTTTTCCTTGAATAATTATAGTTGTCTGCACATAAGTTAAGATTAGCATTTAAAATAATTCCTTAATATTGACTTCATTGTAAATATTCAAGAGATAAGATTCACTGCATGAGTATTGGTTAGATTTTGTAATCTCTGAATATTCAACCCAAACCTGATTTTATAATTCTCTCTTAGAGTGGAAGCACTATAGTAAATAGGTAGCTGGGTCCTATTTTGGTTCCCATTTGGTTGCCCCTGATGTCAGACAAGTTGGAACCTGACCAGTCCTCATCCCTTAGTCCTTTCTTTCCCCCTTTTTTTTTTTTTTAAGATTTATTTATTTATTTGAGAGAGAGCGCGCATGCACACACACGCATGCAAGCAGTGGGGAGGGGCAGAGAGTCTTAAGCAGACTCCACCCTGACCGCAGAGCCCGAGGCCCGGCTCGATCTCGAGACCCTGAGATCATGACCTGAGCTGAAACCAAGAGTTGGACACTTAACCGACTAAGCCACCAGGCACCCCAGTCCTTTCTACCTAAGTGGCTAGGGCCAATTAATTTCTTCTTGAAGGCTCAGTAATGTCTGGGGCAATTCTGCCCCCACATGGGTGAATTAAAGGAGTTTACATTATTCAACATCAAGTCACCCTGTCTGCTCATTCATCTCTGGTCTAAAGTTTCATGTCTAAAATCTGAAATCAAATCACTACCATCCTCCTTGCCCTCTAGAACCAGCAGTCGGGTCATTGCCTTATTCCCGTTGTCTGAGCCTGTCTTGATAAGATGGCTAGAATTGCATTCCTTGAGAACTAAAGTTTTTTGTTTCTCTTATCATTTCTATCTCTCTAGGCATTGGTTTCCAAGCCACTTGCTCGCACCCCTTTACAAATAGACCTCTATGCTCACTAGAAAACAAAATAGGAGCTTGCCTACCCATTTGCTATAATGCTGTCCACTCCAGGTGGGAATTATAGAATCAGATTTTATGAGTAGAAAACTCATCTCTGTCTAATCTGCAATTGTCACTTATTCTTAGGTTCCCAATGACAGGCTCTCCCCATGCCCATCAGATACCCTCTCTGCTATCCCTTGATGAATCTCCCAAATGCCAGCCCCTTGTCAGACCTATTACCTGCTCTCTGTCCCCAGTACTCCGTTTATTATGCTCTGCTGTGCCTTTCAACATCATTTGCTACTGGTCTGACTAATCTAACCATTAAGGAAATGGGTCCTTTATATTGCCCTCGTAAAAATTATTTTTAAAATTTTTTTGTCCTAGGGGCGCCTGGGTGGCTCAGTTGGTTAAGCGACTGCCTTCGGCTCAGGTCATGATCCTGGAGTCCCGGGATCGAGTCCCACATCGGGCTCCCTGCTCAGCAGGGGGTCTGCTTCTCCCTCTGCCCTCTTCCCTCTCGTGCTCTCTGTCTCTCATTCTCTCTCTCAAATAAATAAATAAAATCTTAAAAAAAAAAATTTTTTTTTGTCCTAGTCATTTTTAATGTTTCTACAAACAGACATTTTCATGCCCTGTCAGGTTTACTGAGATTGTAATTGTCATTCTGAGGGAGAAAAATATATATTGTAGGTCAAATTTTTACCTTAATTCATGTCATAAAGGATTGTGTTCTCAGAAGCCCATATTTATATAAAAGATCAGTCTTCAAAATTGGAAAACACTCTTCTTCAGAGAGTATGGCAAGGAGAAATGACTTACCTCTCCTTCACTGACACTTGATTCACTTTGTCCATCTCACAGATCTGCTCAGGATTTGGAATTTGGAATATGTCACTGTAATCTGCATCATCTTTTTTGTATAATAGGAAGCACTTCAGTCTTGCTTTGTTATTTATATTGCAACAGTCAGAAAACTTCTGTTTGTCAGCCTTTCCTTGGTTATAACAAATGTGCTCTAGGAAGGTAGTCATCTGCAGGAGGAAATAATAATTTAAAGGGGAAGCACGTGTGATCTACATTCCTAGGAAAGTTAAAGAATTATTATCAAGAAAAGGCCACTGAGCATATGATCTTACACTCTGTATTTAATAATCCCTGGACATAGCTCTTTTGAGCAAAAGTTTTTTAGGTTTTTAAGTCTAAATTCCCACATGCTAGACATGGACCAAATGGAACTTATCACTCTCTCCTTTCCAAAATAATTGTGATTTCAAGTTCATTTTCATACAGTTGTTAAGAGGTATTAAACATAAGCCAAAATTCCAGAGCCTAATGAAATCAGGGTAATTTTTGTAACTATCCACCAAGAAATAAATGTCATTTGCTTCCCCTGCTTCCTAATTGTTTTTAGTTTGGTTTCCATGGGAAGTTATTTTAAGAATTGAACTCCGAGGCAGTGTGTATTCAGTGTCAAATGTTCAAATGAATGTAATAATTCAGTTAGTTTTCAAATACCTTTGAGTGGCAGTAAATGTGTGGGATGCTGTAAACTGCAAACAACATACATATCCAGATTTAGGGAATAAAGGTGGAAAAAAAAGGCCATCTTTTGAAGTAGAAATAAGAAGGAGTCACTATAAAATAAGTGAGACTAGTGACTGGCAGAAGCACTTCATTTCCAATGTCTTTGTAGGGATGCCTGGGTGGTGCAGTCAATTAAGCAGCTGACTCTGGATTTTGGCTCAGGTCATGATCTCAGAGTCCTGGGATCAAGCCCCACATAGGACTCCACGCTCAGCAGGGAATCTTCTAGAGGATTCTGTCTCCCTCTACCTCTTCCCCTTCCCCAACTCTCTCTCTAAAATAAATAAATAGATCCTCTAAAAAAATAAGATAAAATAAATAAAATGTGTTTCTAATTAGACTGATGGTTTTTCTATGTCTACTAAGAGTCTGGTAAGAGATAGGTTTTAGCCCCAAGAAGATGGAATAATAATAAAAAAAAAAAATTACCAATCGAGAAGAAAACTGTTGATTTGTAGTTTAAAATATTTGGCATGAGACAAATGATCCAAAACATATGTAGATTGTACCAATATGTTAGTGTTCATCAAGAATTTGCTCATCATAAGATAGACACACTTTATGAGACAATAGTAATCCCCGAGATTTTCTACTAACTAGGAAAAAGAGCCCACAATAATATTCACTTCTTTCTTCCTTTTCATATACTCTTAGAAACTTTTTAAAATTAGTACTTTGATTTCCCAGGAACCTTTATATGATGATGTCAGATAATAGTATTCCAGTGGGAGAGGCGGAGCAACCAGCCAAAATGAACAAATTGGCCTCTACATTATAATTCATTCTCTTGAGCATTTGGTTCTCTGAGTCTGATCTCCCAGAGATGAAATGAAGAACTGTAGGCTTATAAACCTACAAAGGTTGTATTTTGAGTGTGATTGATATACATATTGTTGCCTTAAAATCCCCTACTTAATTCTTCAACATCCCACTTCATAACAACACCTTTTGGTTGGAATTTTAGTTTAAATAAGAGAGAGAAAGGCAAAACATGATTCACCTACCAATTGGTGAAAGCATTCTGACGGTGACTCATGTGCCTTGAGGATCTTGCACTTCTCTGCAAGATCTACCAACTCTTCAACTATGGTTTGTACTTCTTCATAAGTTAATTTCTGAAGAAACTGAGCAACCATAATCCTGGCGCTGAAACATAACACTTGTGAGAGTGTTAAAGATAAAATCGAACTTTTCCTCCATCATTGTTAGATCACTGCCCCCTCCCCATTCCAAAATGATTGTGATTTCAAATTTCAGAGGAGAGAATGTTGATAACAAAACTCACATGTCTCTTAAGTTCTCCTGCAGATAATTTGGGCTATTAATGTGGCGCAAGGCTGAAAAAAATGAGATTTTGTTTGCATAAGAGGATATTTTCAAAATTGAAATCTCCCTTTATAATTCTGAAATCCGTATTTATTCACTTACAAATTTTCAGATCTTTTTTATTTGCCACCAAAAATTAAAACAAATTTTACCAGACTATATCTTCACTTGTGTTTAAACTACATTCTGTGAATGACTTATTTCTATTCAAATATATTGTGTACTTAACATCTGTCATTAGCCCACAGATAAGTTGCATGTACTTGTGTTGACACGCCTGAATTAATTAACATGATTTGGTTATTTAACTCTTTATATTAGAAGTTACTAGCATATCCAAGGGATACTAAGAAAATTAAAGTTTAACATTGGGAGCAGATGTATAAACATTAGCACTTTGCCAGGCTTCATTTGGCAAAGACAATATCTCACCCATTTTGGATTTACTCATCAACTTTATTTTTTTTAACACCTCCACTCACCACACACACACACACACACACACACACGTTATCTATTGAAAACAATATCTTCTTATACTAACAGCTTCCAAAGAGCTGAGCCTCTTTCTGTTAAATAAAGAAACTATTATCATCTCTAATACGGGGAAAGGCTTTGGAGTCAGTTACTCTGAGTTCAATTTCTAGCTCTGATACTGAATGTGGCCTTGGGAAAATAGCTTAAGCTCTCAAAGTTTCTGTTTCTCTACCTAGAAAAAATAAATAAACTCTACCACATTGGAGAGTTGTTAGGATTAAATGGAAACATACGTGTGTAGCGCTGAGCACAGCACCTAGCACAGAATAGATACTGAAGAATGTAGCTCATAATATTATTCCTGCTACTATAAACACAGTTGCTTTATCCAAAATCATTTACCCAATTTCAAACACAAGTTTGAAATGTATCTTTCCCTCACCTAGAGTGGAAGTAAGGCTAAAACGAGATCTTCCCGTGTGTGTTGCCTCAATATATTAGCTCTCTTTCTGCATCCCTTCCACAAATTAATTTCTAGCAATTTCCAATGACTCTGTTGACAATGATAAGCCCTGAGGAAGATAAGCCTTTCCTTATATTTTAGTAGATATTTTAGTAGTCATCATGCCTTATGTCCTGGCACATGGGATGTATAGATTGTAAATAGGATCCCTACCTGCAGCTAGTAAACTTCTCTGAAGAGTTTGACATTGAACGTAGCTGAAGAAAACAAGAAAACATATGGGTCTAAGAGTCTTCATTGTTCCAGATGAACCTTTAAAGAAGGTGCTCTATCATCTGAAAGAAATGAAGAATCCTTTTTATACTCTTTTCAAGGAATTACTATTAATAATTAACCTTTTCCTGGTGAATATTTTTTCTAGGCCAGTACGACCCTGATAAAATTGAAGAAATTCATGACAATGGAGAAATATTGCTAATGGATGGCATTCATTAATGAATACTGGATTTTAAAATGAGTCATGTCAATCTACTTGTTTTTTTTCAAGATTATACCATGTAGGCCTTGTAGTAATCAATAAGCACCTTTGGTACAGATCTCATTTCCTGGGAATGCCTGTTGACACGGACAAAGTTCTGAAGTGGCAGGAGGGAAGGTAAACATGTACTACCACAAGTTCAAATAAATGGCTAAAGCCCTGGTTCCAGTGCTGGGCACATTTTCAAGTCCCTGGGGGTGGGGGTGGGGGGGTGGTGCATAGGCCTTGGAGCAAACCCAAGGAAATGGGACCTAACTTACTGAGTGTTTATTGTAAGGCTGGTGCTTTATATGACTATTTTTAGACAACAATATTCTTATTTCTTGAATAAGAAATTAAGATTCAGGATCATATAGGCCTGCCCGCCATACTAGGTAGCCACCTAAAAGTGGCACCTGGAAGACTTGAGTTCTGGAAAAGACCAGGAACACATTGTGCAGTCTGTCGAAAGGCCATAAAGCTGCTGACAGCACTGGCGAGGGTGAACTGAGACAAGTGCATGGGCAGCCTCTTGGCCCAGTAGCTGTATGAGATTGAGAGCATCACGAAACTCAAAGGCAGACATGAGGATGACGTGGAGCTGCCGGACCAGCGAAGACATCAGGATGCAAATGTGCAGATGAAGCACACCCTGGTGCTGAAGGTGCTCTATGAGAAATGGAAGTTGATCATGAAATTGGGCCTTTTCATCTCTCAATTCAAGGAATGAACTTTTTCAATGACCCAGGACAGGCAACCAGGAATCACTTCCAAGTGCATGCAGCTCTTGAGGCTTATATCTGAGGCAGACCCAGAGGACCTGGATTTGCCTTGCCAGGTCAGGGCCTGCCCACAGGACTGAGAAGCCAGCCAAAAGCAGCACTTGGGAGCCTCAAGTTCTGGGGAGGCTTGGGAACACACCACGCAGCCTGTCTATAGGGTACAGGTGGAGGAGTCTGGACTGCTTTGCAAGGACGTAGCTTGTTGGGCTATGGGAATATCCTTCACTAAGAGACATCTGGAAGCCTTGACAAATCTGGACACCTTGCAAGGGCTGATTCCAGCATGCTGACCATGGTATCCTCAATGAGAGACAACTGGGAGTTGTGTTTGTTACAGTAGCCTGGGACTTCAGAAAATAGGCAGACCTGAAGCACTTGGATCACCCTACCCCCATGTTGGAAACAGGAAGAAACAGAAAATTTAAGCAGACCAATTACCAGCGATGAAATTGAATCAGGAACCAAAACCTCCCGACAAACAGAAGTCTAGGGCCAGATGGCTTCACAGGCAAATTCTACCAAACATTTAGAGAAGAGTTAATACCTATTTGAAGCGGGAGAGCTAGGTTCTTGTCTCACAGAGTACAAGAATTAATCTCATGGACAAAGGAGAGTGAGCAAAGCAATAGAGTTTTAAGTAAGGATACAGAAAAAACTCTCAGGAGTGGGAGGGGTCCTGACAGGGTTGCCAATGTGGGCCTCCACCAACATTCTTTTATCTAAACATTACCTTAACATTCTTGTGACGTCTTGGTTTGAGTAAGGACTGGTGATAACATCTTTAAGAGCTTACTTCTACTTTGGGGTCTGGTTATTCTTTGTTGGTCACAGTGTGACTGCCATAAAAAGACCCCACCTCTGACGCCCAGGGCAGGGTGGTCTGGTTTGTTCCCTTATCTCTGATTTCACTGTGCCTCAGCATTTCTGGGATTTTTGGTGAGCCTATTTCTTCCTACCTAGCCACAACTGCTCCTTAGTCATATTCTCCTCAAACTACTCCAAAAAATAGAAGAGGAAGGAAAACTTCCAAAATCATTTTATGAGGCCAGCACTACCCTGATACTGTTACGGAGCCTGGACTGGATCACCCGGCAGAAGAACCAAGGGGCATTTGGAGATCTTGGAGGATAGGAGGTTTATTTAATGCTGGCGGGCTCCGAGAAGAGTGGTCTCCAAAGGTCTGAGCCCCGAGCACAAACAAAGGGGACAAATTTATACTCTTCTACTTCCACATACTTGGCACTTTTGGAGCGTGTGTGAAGCAGGGCAGGGAGAAGAACCAAGATTGGTGTGTGCAGGAAGCAGAGCAGGGAGAAGAACCTGGAGAAGCCCCGGGGCAAGGACTGGGACTCTCTCGCTGGCTCGGTCGGCCATCTTAGGACACAGATTTTCCTTATCATTCCTCCTTCTGATGCCCCTTTAAACACCTAGTTTAGAGGGCATCATTCTGTTTGAGTTCTGAGGGTTGACTGCAAGTCTTGGGACAAACATGGACTTAATCATAAACTTAACAGCACGCCAGGTAGTAGAAGACCAGGACTGACTAGGGCCAGGAAAACCATGGTGAAATGTGCTCAGGAGTAGACAGCAGAGGGCCAGTAAAAGTGGGATCTATGACCTTAGGTAGAAGCCTTTGGGGGAAAGTCCAGTCAGGAGGGGCAACAGTGTAGAGTCCAACTCCCAAGATGAGGGAAATCATGCCGATGAGAGCCAGGGACCATGGTGAGCAGGTGTCCATCAGTCGGTGGGGTCTCATCGAAGGTGAAACCAGAGTGGGTTCGTGAAGTCTGGCCGGACCCTCCACTGGCACAGCTCCTCGTCCGAATGATAAGCTTTCTTCTTTCTTCCAGTCTTTGACCCAAACTGAGTCCCCTGTCTGGAAGTATACCTGAGACCCTAAGGAGATTGGGGCCCTCTCAAAGGTGTCATTTATTTAGGGTGGCCCCCAGGGCCTGAAGCTGCTCCTTTATCCCTTTATCTCCAACCTGATGCAAGTTTCCTGGAAGGCTTCCCAAGCACAGGGGAGGCCGTCCATATATTAATTCAAATGGGCAGAAACCTGATGTCCCAGGTGTGCAGTGAGCATGCAGGAGAGCTAGGGGTAGCTGATCCAGCCATGGGAAGTTAGTCTCCTGACAAAACTTTGCTAAGGTTGCCTCGAGGGTGAATTCATTCACTCTATTTTCCCTGAACTTTGGGGCCGGTAAGCGGTGTGGAATCTCCAGGTGATGTTGAGAGATCTGGTCAAGACCTGTACAATGTCTGCCACAAATGTGGGTCCATTGTTGCTACGGATTGTTAATGGCAGGCCGAACCGGGGCATGATCTCCCGCAAGAGGACTTTAGCTACTTCCCGGCTTTGCTCCGTCCTGGTCGGGAAGGCTTCGACCCACCCAGAGTATGTGCATACTATTACTAGAAGATATCTGAACCCCCTGCTTGACTGCACATCTGTGAAGTCTACCTCTAGATCTTCAAAGGGGGTTGCTTCCATCCTCTGGACACCTGGTGGGGGCCGTGGTGCAGACCGAGCATTATTTTTAGCACGTTACACATCGTTCACTCGTTGCTCGGCATAGTGCTGGCAGCTGACTGATGTAGTAGTGCTTCTTGAGAAGGGCCTCTAATGCGGTTTTTCCCAGATGAGTGAGTCGATGGTGTTCCTTGACTAGATGCCCTCCAGTTGCTGTTGGAACAAAGATGAGCCCATCTGGCATCATCCACCATCCCTTTTCAGTAAGGGTGGCCCACTCAGCCATGCGCATTCCTTTTCCTTTTCAGTGTAACTGGGCGGAGAGACTTCTTCCAATGCTGTTAGGGCCATGGGGAGGGAAGGGGCTCTGTCCATGTCCTCACTGGCTGTGGTCTTGGCTGCCTTATCTGCCAGACGATTTCCCCGCGCTATGGGATCATCTCCTTTCTGGTGTCCCTTACAGTGCAGGATTGCTACTTCCTTTGGAAGCCAGGTGGCTTCGAGGAGTCTCAGTATCTCCTCCTTGTTCTTGATAGCTTTTCCTGCTGCGGTTAGGAGGTCCCTTTCCTTGTAGATGGCTCCATGTGTATGTACAGTAGCAAAGGCATATGGAGAATCAGTATAGATGTTGACTCGCTTGCCTTCACTGAGGGTGAGGGCTCGGACTAAGATATATAATTCAGCCCTTAGAGCTGACCATCCAGGTGGTAATGCCTTAGCTTCTAGGACTTCAGTGGTTGTGGTTATGGCATAACCCGCTTTCCAGACACCCTCTTGTAGGTAACTGCTGCCATCACTGAACGGCATGAGCTCTGGATTCTTTATGGCTTGATCCCACAGATCTGGACGGCTCATGTAGACTTCATCAGTCACCTCGGAGCAGTCATGTCTTGTTCCCCCTCTTCCGTGGGGAGAAAGGTTGCTGGATTTAATGTCCTTACTGTTTCAAGGGTGACCCGCGGGTTTTCACAGAAGAGCCCTGGGTATTGTGCTAGCCAAGAGTTGGAAAGGAAGCAGTGTCCCTGTGCATTCATGAGGGACACAAATGCATGAGGGACCTTGAAGTTAAGTTCTTGCCCCAGGGTAAGTTTGTCCGCCTCCTTGACGAGTAAGACTGTGTCTGCCAGCGCCCTGAGGCATGGTGGCCATCCCGCTGCCATGGGGTCCAGCTTCTTTGACAGGTAAGCAACTGGCTGTTGCCAGGGTCCAACAGTCTGGGTGAGTACCCTGAGAGCTATTTTTTCCTTTTCAGTCCAGGCAGGGGGTTCTCGATCTGGTCCCTCTAAGAGATCATAAAGGGGTCTTGCTATTGCCGAGAACCCAGGGATCCAGATGCTGCAGAATCCTGCAGCCCCCAGGAATTCTCGTAGGCCCCTTTTTGTCTGGGGCTGTGGCACGGAGATGATGATCCTTTTCCTCTATGGCCCTAGTTCTCTTTTCCCTTGGGTGAGGAGAAAACCAAGGTATCGGACCTGTTGCTGGCAGATTTCTGCCTTCTTCCATGAGGCCTGGTATCCCGAGTCTGACAGGAGCTGTAGGAGGGCCTTGGTGCCTTTGGTGCAGTCTTCTTGGGTGTCACTGGTGAGGAGGAGGTCATTCACACTTTTTTTTTTCCTGAGCCATTTAGGTGCCCCTGGGGGTTGCTTTTTAAACACACAGCTTCTGGGATATTCCCCTCATCCCACCCATTTTGATTCAGTGGGTTTGCATAGGCCGGATAGTATTACACCCAGTGCTCATCACAACACGTGCCCTCTGTAATACCCATCACCTGGCTACCCCATCCCCCAAATAGTTGCCTTTTTAACAAGGTCCTCCCAGGTGACTCTTATAAAGGAGGTTTGGAAACAATGTCTAAGCCTTGCTGTTCAGAGTGCAGCCAGTGGACCAGCAGGATCTGTATCGCCTGGGGTATCTTGTTTAAATTGCCAATGACAACCCTACCCCAGACAGACAACTGGAATCTGCCTTTGTACAGTGTAGTAGCTTGGTTTTTGATCTGACCTCTTCTCTGTTTTCATTTTAGTAGGGTTTCTTCCTTGACTTCCTTGCCCCAGTCCTCTCCAGAAGAGCCAGTGTCCCCTGCCTCTCCCTACTGGAGACCTGTCCCATCCCTGGGGAATGCTCGCCCCAACCTCCCACCACCCAGAGATGACAGGGAAAGGTGCTCTGTAAAGCTTAAGAACCTAAACAGCAGGAGATCTTGCCTTGTTGGAGAAGGCCGACTTGACCCCCAGGTCCTATGACCTCCACAAATTCCAGACCCTCAGGCCTGTCTCATGATCTCAATTTTGGTTGCTCCGCTTTGTCTCCATCAAGTGTTCTGAAGCATTTCACACATGACTGGGCTTAGGCAATTTGGCCAGACCTGTTCAGAGACCCCATCTCCTCTTGCCTTGCGTTCAATCGGAGGCTAGTGTGTCCAGTGGGCTCAAAGGTTATCTGAGCCCTAAGCTTGGAGAGTATGTCTCGGCCCAGCTCTCGAGAGGGATGGGGAAATCAGACAGATAAAGGAATTCATGTCAGACCTTGTGGACCCCGAGTTCACACTGGCGAGCCTGGCAAAAGGGCTGTTGTATCGCTCGCGTCCCAGTGGCCCTAAGGATGGTCTCAATCCTTTTGCTGAAAGGGGCCACTGGGGAGGTGACAACAGAGTGCTCAACCATAAAAGTCACTGGTTGACCCCCACCTTCATTCTGACCGTGGGCTCATGGGGGCCAACGAGAAAAGAGCCCAGTTCCTCTCAGTCTGAGTCCATTCCCGCAAGGCCTATGAGGTCCTCCTCTCGGGGTTCTTCCTTGTAGCGGCTGGACATTTGTTTTTCCAATGCCCTTTCTCTTTACAGTAGGCACATTGATCCTTTGCCAAGGGGCTCTGGGTTTCCCCCCCTTTTGGTGGTTGGGGTCTCCCCATCTTTGTGTTGTCCTTTTCTTTCAGGGCAGCGGCAAGGAGGCTGACTTGCTTTTTCATCTTTTTGTCAGCTTCCTGTTCGGCTGCAACCTCCCTGTTCATGTAGACCTTATTGGCCATCTCTATTAGTTGGATGATGTTCACCCTGGCAAAACCCTCTAGTTTCTGAAGTTTTTTTCTGATGTCTGGAGCAGCCTGAGCCATGAAGGAGGTGTTTACCATCTGTTGGCTTTCCTGTGCCTCGGGGTCAAATGGAGTGTATATCCTGTCTACCATGGCCTGTGGTTTCTCAGAGTAGGATGGGGTGTTATGTTTACGGTTGAGGAGTTCAGTGGTGGAGAAGGGTTGATAATATATTATGGAAACGGCTGGGTTGGACTGACCCATCTTCATCGTGCCCCTCCGGTTCCCGCGTATCTCCTACCAGCATTTGGAGGGCACTTGCCCCTGGCCTGGGGCGCAGCCTGGCTGCTGGTCCTGGAGAAAGTGGATCCTTTGAGGCTGGGAGTGCCAGTGAAACCTAGGACGGCGGAGGGCCTGGAGCTAAAGGGCCTGGTATAGACGATCTTGAGGGTATGTATGGTGGGGGCAAGTTCGGTTTGTCCTCAGGATCTCCGGCTAGAATTTGTGGAGACTGGGGCTTTTGTTGATTTTCTTTAGGTCACTTGGATGAGGTGATTAAGACCCTGGCCTGTCCCTGCCTATTTGCAAGTGAATCGCACCCTGGGGGAAGGGTCTGAGCAATTCCTAGCCAGAAGTCAATGTATGGAAACTGGTCAGGGCGTCCTGGTTCTCCTGTTAACAACTCGCCATACTCGATCCATCCAATGTCCCTTCTGAAGGCCACCCGACATCAAAGGTGGGCCATTCCAATTCACATAGGGTTCTCAACTTGCCAGGGTTCATCCTGACTCGATAGTCTCCCAAAAACCCCTTCTTGAAATTTTTGATCATGGTCTCTAGAACTGTAGGTTTACTCTGCCCTGACCCCATGGTGATGTCCCTGTGTGTGGTGGCATGGAGATAGACCAGGGAGGGGGGGGGTGCCTCCTGATATGAGGGGACCAATCAGATACCCATCTGGCCATGTCCTGAAGGAGCTTAGGTGAGGCTTAGCCGTAGCGGTCTCAGCGTTGTGACTTACAATTGGAAACTATTCTGATGCTGCCATATACCGTATGCCGTTCACCATGGAATCACAGACGGGCCCACTCAGACTCTGTAGGCTTCTGGAGATCTTAAGGGTGCCCGCCCGTGGAGTCACAGAATCAGTCAGCTTGAGCAAGCCAGGTCGGACTGCACATCCATGCACACATTCACACTCCAGAAGTTATTATGTTCCCTCCCTGGGAATCCCTACCTGTGAGAACTCTAAGAGGTCTCTGGGAGGTGATCAGGCTCCCCTTCCACCCCAATGGGGGTGGGCCTGTCTGGGTCCTGGGGTCCCAGGCCTTACTGGAATCCGACATCGGATTTCTTTTTGTTATCTGATGCCTGTGGCTAGGACTTCCAGTACTGTGTTGAATAAAAGTGGTGAGAGTGGACATCCTTGTCTTGTCCCTGACCTTAGGGGAAAAGCTCTCAGTTTTTCCCCATTGAATATTGTGTTCACTGTGGGTTTTTCATATAAGGCCTTTATTATAATGAGGTATGTTCCCTATAAACCTACTTTGTTGAGGGATTTTATCATGAATGTATCCTGTACTTTGTCAAAGGCTTTTTCTGCATCTATTGAAATGATCATATGGTTTTTATCCTTTCTCTTGTTAATGTGATGTATCATGTTGATTGATTTGCAAATATTGAACCACTCTGGTGTCCTGGGAATAAATCCCACTTGATTGTGGTGTATGATTTTTTAAATGTATTGTTTGATTTGGTTTGCTAGTATTTTGTTGATGATTTTGGTATCTATGTTCATCGGAGATATTGGCCTATAGTTCTCTTTTTTTGTGGTGTCTTTCTCTGGTTTTGGTATTGATAAGGAAAATCTGTGTCCTAAGATGGCCAACCAAGCCAGCAAGAGAGAGTCCCAGTCCTTGCCCTGGGGCTCTTCTGGGTTCTTCTCTCTGCTCTGCTTCCCGCGTGCACCAATCTGGGTTCTTCTCCCTGCTCCACTTCGCGCACACACCAACGCGCCAAAAGTGCCAGTGTGCAGAAGGAGAAGTGTATAAATTGCCCCCTTTGTTTGTGCTTAGGGCTCAGACCTTTGGAGATCACTTTTTTCTGAGCCCACGGGTGTTAAATAAACTTCCTATCCTCCAAGATCTCCGAGTGCCGCTTGTTTCTTCTGTCGGGCGATCCAGTCCAGGTCCCATAACATTTGGTTCCCTGATCGGGAAACCCAACCGCACTGGCCCATTGTTGCCACCGGTTTGGGGGCAACGGAGGGGTGGTGACGGAAGGAGGGATCATAACAGAGAAGGCGCGCCCTGCGTAATTTTCAGCAGTCTCCCACCCTGGTCGCCTAGGGCTGGCCCCATTCCACTGTTCCCACCAGACTGGAGGAAACTTGGCAGGTGAGGACCTTGTCCCAAATTGGTAAGAAAGAAGTTAAATTTTCACTATTTGCAGATGACATGCTACTATATATAGAAAACCCTAAAGACTATACCAAAAAACTATAGAACTGACAAATGAATTCCATAAAGTCACAGGATGCAAAATCAATGTATAGAATTCTATTGAATTTCTGTACATTAATAATGAAACAGAAGAAAGATAAATTAAGAAAACAATCTTATTTACAACTGCACCAAAAATAATAAAATGCCTAGAGTAAACTTAACCAACGAGGTAAAAGACCTGTACTCTGAAAACTATAAAACATTGATGAAACAAATGGAAGATGACACAAAGAAGTGGAAAGACGTTCCATGCTCATGGATTAGAAGAGCAAATATTGTTAAAATGTCTATACTACCCAAAGCAATCTATATATTTAATTCAATCCCTATTAAACAGCCTTTTTCACAGAACTAGAACAAACAAGCCTAAAATTTGTATGAAACCTTAAAAGACCCTGAATAGTCAAACCAATCTTGAAAAAGAAAAACAAAACTGGAGGTATCACAAGTCCTGATTTCAAGCTATACTACAAAGCTGTAGTAATCAAGACAGTATGGAACTGGCACAAAAATAGACACATAGATCAATGAAACATAATAGAAAACCCAGAAATAAACCCACAATTATGCGGTCTGTTGATCTTCTACAAAGGAGGAAAGCATATGCAATGGGAAAAGGAGTCTCTTCAACAAATGGTGTTGGGAAAACTGGACAGCTACATGCAAAAGAATGAAACTAGACCACTCTCTTACACTATACACAAAAATAAACTCAAAATGGATTAAAGACCTAAAAGTGAGATCTGAAACCATAAAAATCCTAGAAAAGAGCACAGGCAGTAAGTTCTCTGACATTGGCCATAGCAACATTTTTCTAGATATGTCTCCTGAGGCAAGGGAAATAAAAGCAAAAATAAACTACTGGGACTACACCAAAATAAAAAGCTTCTGCACAGTGAAGAAAACAATCAACAAAACTGAAAGGAAACATACTGAATGGGAGAAGACATTTGCAAATGACATATCTGAGAAAGGGTTAGTATCCAAAATATATAAAGAACTGATACAACTCAACAACCCAAAAAACAAATAGTCCGATTAAAAAGTAGGCAGAAGACATAAACAGACATTTCTCTAAAGAAGACATCTGGCCAACAGACACATGTAATGATGCACAATATCACTTATCGTCAGGGAAATGAAAATCAAAACTACAATGAGATCTCATCTCACACATGTCAGAATGGCTAAAGTCAAAAACACAAGAAACAACATGTATTGGTGAGAATGTGGAGAAAAACAAACTCATACACTGTTGGTGGGAATGCAAACTGGTACAACCACTGTAGACAATGGTATGGAGGTTCCTCAAAAAATTAAAAATAGAACTACACTGTGATCCAGTAATCACACAACTGGGTGTTTATCCAAAAAATACAGAAACACTAATTCAGGGGGATAAATGCATCTGTTTATTGCAGCATTATTTACAATAGCCAAATTATGCCTGAGTGTCCATCAACTGAGGAATGGATAAAGAAAAATGGCGTATAGGGCGCCTGGGTGGCTCAGATGGTTAAGCGTCTGCCTTCGGCTCAGGTCATGATCTCGGGGTCCTGGGGTCGAGTCCCGCATCGGGCTCCCTGCTCCTTGGGAGCCTGCTTCTCCCTCTGCCTCTCTCTCTGTCTCTAATGAATAAATAAATAAAATCTTTAAAAAAAAAAAAGAAAAAAGAAAAATGGTGTATATATACAATAGAATATTATTCAGCCATAAAAAAAGAATGAAATTTTGCTATATGGATGGAGCTAGAGAGTATAATGCTAAGCAAAGTAAGTCAGTCAGAGAAATACAAATACTGTATGATTTCACTCATGTGGAATTTAAGAAACAAAACAAACAAAGGGAAAAAAAAGAGAGAGAGACAAACCAAGAAACAGGTTCTAGAGAACAAACTGATAGTTACCAGAGGTGAGGTGGGTGGGAGATGGGTGAAATAAGTGAAGGGGATTAAGAGTACACTTTCATGATGAGCACTGGGTGATGTATGGAATTGTTGAATCACTGTATTGTATACCTGAAACTAATACTGTATGTTACCTATACTGGAATTAAAATAAAAAACTTAATTAAAAAATGCTCAATAACAACTACAGACTCAGGATCATAGAATTTGTTCATGGACTCACAGGTAGAAATTCAGGTTTGTCTGACTTTGGAGCCCACACCACCCAAGAGCTAGTACTGAAGACTGAGGTGTCAACATTCTTGAGCTATTGTCACCTTTACCTAACACCCAGTTTGGGGGTCTAAGGGAGGAAAGAGGTACTTACTGATTAAATAAAAAGTCTAAGAAAATTGTAAAGTCCAAAAGTTTTGGGAATGGGAGATCACTGGTTACTACTTTAACAATTCGCATCCGGAGTTTCCTTATTTCTATATGGAGGATTTGCACCAGGTAATATTTAAGGCTGGCAGTCCATCACTTGATTGTGCTATGCATATATTCTTATTTCTGGTTTCCTAGGAAAAAAATATATATATATATATTTATATATATATTTATATTTATATTACTAGTGAGAAAGATATATCTTCCTGAAAAATAATGACAATTCTGTTCTTATTTAGTTTTGGGACACATTGGCTAATGATAAAGAATATGGATGAGGTGTGATGGAAAACTAGGACCAACAAAGGAAAAATCATCTTTGGCAGCTTTTCATCATCATTTTCAGGATCCTCTAAACAGTGCTAATGCTCAGCACCTCTTCTCTTGTGCATTCTTAGAGCTGTGTCCCTGAGATCTTACTCTGAGCCTCCCGGAACAATTAGAACCGGACCTATTATTTTAGGGATGGCCCGTCCTTTGGATGAGAGCTGCCAGACTGTCACCCACTGCAGACATGACTAAGTGATCACTACCCTCTTCCTCTCTGAACTTTGACTCAGCCTTACAATCATTCCCCACTCAAGGCCACATGAGAGCCACTATTAATTGATTGGAGCTGACACTTAAAAAAAAAAACAAAAACAGCCATTGCACGTGTGCTAAACTAATTCCTCTTTTTTATTTAAAAAAAAATGGACAAAATTTACATCCTATTTGAACTCTCATCCCAGAGTAAGAGATTCTTGAAAACATAAAAGGATGTTAAGTCCTTTATCAGTGACTAAAGGTGGAGTTTCAGACCAGAGGAAAAACAAGTAGTGAGGATTATTTAAACAAAGGCAAGGGGTTGAGTTTTCTGATAAGACTCAAAAGACAGCACAGAATTTGTTCCCTGTGAGAGTGAGATGTTTACACTGACCTTTAAGATAAAAAATGGAAGATGTATAAGACACAGTGATGATTTTTAATAAATATTATTTCACCACACACCTAATTCCTATCTGAGTCATAGAAACAGAGTTTGAAGGAACCTTAGAAAGACCAGGACTGGATCCCTAGATCCCACAGAAAACCCAGGTGGGGATTGCTCATGCATGTGCAGTCTTGGCACACATTATTGTACCATGAGGCCTACCCCACTTAGAATCATCGCTGGTACTAGAAAATTCTTCATCCACTAAATTCTGGTATGTTCTAGTCATTGGTTTGAGTTCTGTCTGAGCAATACAGAGTATGTGTGATGTGCCCTCATTCCAAATCCTCTCTTCCCTAGGCAAAATAAATCTTTTTAATAAACCATTCCTCCCCCTCCTTTCCTCACATCACACTGGTTACCTGTTTTTTATTAGTATGGCACATCAGTAGAGAGTTGTATGGCAATTTCCTCTGTGATTATAGAGTCTTGTGATTAGAGGCTATTCATCAATATCTAGCATTTACCTGAGTGAATGTGTACATTGAGGCCGTGGAAAGGGAGGGATGAAGTCACTGGCAGTTCATAAAAGGCACTTGAAGAAAGGGTGTTGGGTGCCTGGGTGGTTCAGTCAGTTAAGCATCTGCCTACAGCTCAGGCCATGATCTCAGGGTCCTGGGATCGAACGCCGCATTAGGCTCCCTGTTCAGCAGGGAGGCTGCTTCTCCCTCACTCTCTGTGCTCTCTCTCGCGCGCGCGTGCTCTCTTGCACTTTTCAAGTAAATAAATAAAATCTTAAAAAAAATAAAAAGGTGTTCATTGTCTCCCTGTACAATATGGGACTGCTTTAATTTTAACCCAGCAGGTTCCTGGATCTCTGGTTTCATATCTGCTGTGTCTAGCACAGTATTGGACACATAGCAGAATCCACTATTAGGTACCAAACTGAATTAGCTAACTGGGCTCTGATTCACTTCTGTTTGCTGAACTTATTACCCATTATATAAGTGAAACTTTCTTCCTGTTCTCCTCATTAATAAATGGAAGTGTTTGGAAAATGGCAAAAGGACAAAATAACTTCATGAAATCAACATCTATTATCTGTTGGCCATGGTATTGGGTACTTTATATAGTAATTTAACACATTTCTCTAAAGCCTTTGTGATGTGGAGATTATTCTCTCATGTTATACAAAGAAATGGAGGTCTTGGATTGTAGGGAATTTGTCTGAGGCCATACAGCAAGTTAATGGCAGCAAGAATTTGATGCCCTCCCCCGCCCCGCCACGATTCCCCCTACATCTTCAGCTTAGATTGAGTGCCTGTTCAATGTGCTCCCATAGCAGCGGAACTTTTTCTAACCCTATGACATCATATGCTTGTTTTTCTAACCCTATGACATCATATGCTTGGTTTTCTAACCATATGCTTGTTTTTCTAACCCTATGACATCATATGCTTGTTTACTCTCCTCCTCTCCTGCCATGGGGAACCATCTCCAATCGGCTCATGTTTGGATGCACAATGTCTGACACACAGTAGGAGCCTAATAATAAATATTTGTTGATGAAATAAATAAAAATCCCCAAAACTACACCGTAAATGCTATGCCAACAGAACTCTGTGACTATTCTCATGTATCATCTCCTAAATGGCCATCATCTTCCATTTCAGACATTGAAACGCTAAGAACTTTAAAAGTTTAGAAAACAGGATAATCAGGCCATGAGCCCATGACCAACCTTCATTTCCTGGCTTCCCAGGTCCCCCCCTCCCCCCAACTCCCTCTCCTTAGCCATCACTGACAAGCACTTACATCTCCAACATTAACAGCAATTACAGCTTGGAATAGTAAGAGAAAGGAGCCATTGTCTCTGATGCCCCTCCCACTCTATGAATGACAGATTTTATAAGTCATCCAATATGGCCACACCTAGGAAGTAGGGTGTACAGAAGTCAAGAATACTGTTCTGGGATTAGAGGACTCAAATGCAAACCTTGGTTCTGCCAATTACCAGTTGTATGACATTGAACAGATGACTTTATTTCCCCAAGACTCAAGTTCCCTGCTTGCAAAATGGGAATTAAAATGATATCTACTTCAAGGGTGCCCGGGTGGTGCAGTCAGCTAAGCATCCGACTCTTGGTTTTGACTCAGGCTGTGATCTCAGGGTCAGGGGGTCAAGCCCCACGTTGGGCTCTGTGCTCAGTGAGGAGTCTGCTTGAGGATTCTCTTTCTCCCTCTCCCTCTTCCCCTCCCACTTGTGCTCATTCTCTCTCTCTCTCTCTCTCTCTAAGAAATAAATAAATCTTTTTAAGATAAGGTATCTACTTTTAGAGCTGTTAGGGTTCCATGAGATAATGCACGAAAGTCCTTCAGACGATGTTTCGTACATTGAAAACATTGAGTGGCAGCAGGTAATGCTAGGACCTGTAGTAGCAGGAGGGCTGCCTGGCCTCAGCTCCCCATGTCCTTTCCAGTAGCAGCAAGAACAAGCATCTGTGAGGATTCTGCCCACGCCATTGCTGCTTCAGAGCCCTGCCCTCCCTGGAGCGGTGTACATTTTCCAAGGAGCTGACGATGCTGATGGAATGAATGCATCCTGATTGATCGATTTTGTTATCAAGTTGACACATGACATCAGTCCTTGAGAAATAACTTTATGATCTTGTTTATTGTTCTCTACAATAACACGGTTTCAGGTAAAGTTTACAGAAGACTCTTTTCACTGCGTTCTTCTCAGAAAATAAAATCCACCACAGGCCAGATAGGAAGCAGGTAAGCTGGTGTTCCTCTCTTTTCCCCACAACCTGGGAAGAAAAAAATAGTATCTTATGCAACACAAGATTGTGAAATCGTATAACATGGGTGATGGGAAGTCACATATATAGAAAACTGTGAGTGGTAAGGATGTGGTGCTTCTTGTAGATCCAAACCTACTCCCTGTGGCAGTCCAGGCCTCTCTTCCCAGATGCTGAACATCATTTTGTTCCTAAAGTTTGTGTGTCTTACCTAAACTGCGGAGGAGAGAGCATCCTTTATGCAGCTTTGTGAAATCACAAACATATAGCTTTTCATTTATGAACATGCTGCTGTGGCAAGACTCTTAGGACAGGCCTGTCTGCCCATCTCCCCATCAATATTCACAGACTTCCATTGCCTCTCCATTCTGGTCCAGACAGCTGAAGGCGGTAGCAAAGAGGCAGAGGACTGGGTACCTTCCGGCTCCCCAGAAAGCTGCTTGAACAGCAGAGAAGTGCTACCACAAACACGCCACACAGAGTGGTAGAGACCCAGAGAGACGTGAGAGGACCAAGATGGACCTGTGGGGTACAAGGCACGTGAAATGAACCAGAAACAGACACTGAAGCAGCAGAAGGGAAAAAGCCAGGTGACCACACAAGCTACACATACATTTGGCATTTGGCTCAGATAGCAGGGATTACCTTTGGTGGGTTTTACTTTATATTTCTCAAGCTGCCTGGCTTTTGGCTGTCACTTTGGGGCCCTGAGAGGGGAAAAAAAGAAAGAAAAACACATAGAAAACTTTAAGACATGATTATTTAAATTTGGAGACGCATGTTGCCTTGAATTTTGGGAAGAAAAATTACAGCAGTCCCATCTTGTACAGGAAGACCATGAACATCCTTTCTTCAAGTGCCTTTTATGAACTGCCAGTGACTTCATCCTTCCCTTTCCATGGCCTCAATGTACACACTCACTCAGGGAAATGCTAGATATGGGTTAATAACCTCAAATTACTTTATTTTTTAAAATATTGCATTTATTTATTTGACAGGCACAGCGAGAGAGGGAACACAAGTAGGGGGAATGGGAGAGGGAGAAGCAGGCTTCCCGCCGAGCAGGGAGCCCGATGCCGGGCTCGATCCCAGGACTCTGGGATCATGACCTGAGCCGAAGGCAGACACTTAACGACTGAGCCACCCTGGCGCCCCTCGAATTACTTTAAATATATGTTGTAAAAGCTAATAATTTGAACCACACACACACACACACACTGCTGTGCACTCCCACCGACTAAGCACTCCCTTGGAAAAAGTAGAGGGCTGTCAACCAGAATGAAGGCTGTGTGTGAGTGTGCATGTCTGTGACCAGGCAGGAAGGATATGAGAGGCACAAGTTTGTGTGTGTGCGCTAAGTGTGAGTCTGGGGTGGAGTGAGAGTTGCTGGGAAAGAAATGGTAAGAAAGGAAGCTGGAAATCAGTGAAGAGCACTTCCAAGCAGCCATCCATTGAGGCTGGCGTTCACACGTACCTGGACCACCACAAGCTGGCGAGAGAATCCAGTCACTGTGGAGTGAGAACACTCAGGGAGCACGTGTCCTCTCTTCCCCCACACTACACGCACCCCCCTCCCCCGGCCAACTCCTCACTTCACACACACATGCTGCTACAAGGCCATGAAGGTGAGACAGCCACCCCCTGAGAGACTTCACAGACTAATACCCTTCCTGCTCCCCTCCCTTTGGAGCTGATTATGATTTCCTTTGCAAATCAGTTTGGCTATTTGTTTTATTAAACTAATGAGGGATTAAACCAGGAGAGTATGGACCAAAAGTATATATCAAGGATAAGTATCGCCATCCTCATTTACTGATGGTGTAGTACAGTTCAGTTTAAGTTATATGACCAACAAGACTGGAATTAGAACCCGGGTTCTCCTGACATCTTTTTCTTACACCGTGTTGTTACTAAGGAGACAGTGCCTAGGTCCTTCCACAGAGACATCTGCTGGTGACATCCAGCTCATGGGGCTCTCAGAGGCCTCAGAGACATTATGGGGAGGAAGCAGGGTCCTACTGGGAGTTCTGTTATATTTTGTGTGACCAGGAATACCAGCTGAATTTTCAGCGGAAAAGAAATAGAACTACCTCTTCATTAAAGCAGGCTTCAGGCCCCTCAGCTTTGCAACACTTCACCACCACGTCCGTGAAGTCTGTAAGCAATGACTTCAGCGCCTCATCTGTAAGTTCAGGCCTTTGCTTCACCAGATTGACAAGAAACCTGTGACCCAGAGATGCCAAATAGAATTAATTAAAACTTCTTCCTTAAGCTCCTCTTCTCCAAAATGCTTGTCACAGTATCACATGTCTTGGGGGGCACTTGGTTGGGGAAAGTATACAAAGTTAAAATATTCCACTTTGAAGGGGTCTCCCGAAGCTTTCCTGTTCAACTTGTGGGATGGATTTCACAGAGAGTTATGTAGTTAAAAACAAAAATGATATAAAAAAATGTGAACATATATTAGGTCTTCCTCGTGTGTAGTACTGTAGATTATTGTAGATTTCTTTTGGTCTTTCTAGAAAATTCATTTTCAAAACAACCTCTGTTTCCTTTTTCTTAGTAGCTGAATGCTGTTTCCACTCCACTTGACATAGACACTACCTAAGTGCCCCCCAAAAAGTCTTATTCTTTAGCCTTTATAACATTGCCTGAGAAGACAAAAGTAAAATTCTTGTCCCTTTTAGGCCTCTTATTTTTTCAAACATTAAGCAAGATCCTCAGGGCAAATATCTAGGACATTCCCTCAGGAAAGTCCAGTTCATTATGAACCTGCCTGTGAGCCTTTTTGCTAGCTGCCCTAAGTCACCTTTCCAAATCACAGTGTACTAGACAATCCACGCCTAGCAAAAGAAAAGACTGGCTAGGTTTTGACTTATAAGCAACAGCAATAAGTAGGCCCCAGTGTTTTTCTGGATTGGAGAGACTGGACAATTTGATGGAAGTTAACAGGATTAGAACACCAAAATCACATATGCATCACGATACACCTTCTCATTAATTATGTGCCTTTGGGCTGAAGAAAAAGATGAATGGAAGAGAATGTTTATACCTGTCTTTCTTTTTTTGGAGCTCCTCATTATGAGCCTGACATAAGTCTGTGTGAAAGGTAAATAGATCTTGAGGTGTAGATGGAGGCACATACGTTTTGTCAGCTTCCAAGCCCTCAAAGCAGGGCCTTCTGAAGGCAAAGTTGGTTTTACAACAGTGGTCCACATCTGGGTTGATGTCCCGATTTTCATTTATTCCACACAACTCTCCAAGAACTAAATCCATCTGTCCCAATGAAAGTTGGAATGCAGATATGACTTTAAAACTTGAATAGAGTTTTTGAAATATGGTTAGAGAAACAGATTGTTCTAAGATGACTGTTAACTGTACTCAGAAAAACCCATGCACTTGTAAACATGATACTACTTGCAAAGCAAAGTAGAAGCTTGCATTATAACAAAATTTCAAGCCATTGCGATTCAAATGCCTATAGGTTAATTTCTTGTTAGCGTATATACAAATCTGTAATTGTGAGCAGAGAGCTGCAAAACAGCCAACTGAAAGTGGCAGCCAAACACTGCGGCCCTCTGATTTATTCCCTTCCTGGGGTGTCCTCCAGGATAATCTCCACCCCAGTCCTAAAAAGATACATCCAAGTTGTGATTGGGCAGGAAGCATCAATTCTCTTACTGACCTGGTGGGGCAAGATTGAATTTGTAACTTTACTTGAAATTACAAAGTTTCTTATATCATTCTGAAACAATATCCTTATTCCTGCCATTTGCCCTAACAATTTACAAATAACAAATTAGTAATAAGAAATAAGAGGGGAGCCTGGGTGGCTCAGTCGATTGAACGTCCCACTCTTGATTTCGGCTCAGGTCATGACCTCAGGGTCATAAGATAAAGCCCTGCATCAGGTTCCATGCTCAATCTGCTTCTCCCTCTCCTTTTGCTCCTCCTCCAGATCGCTCTCTCTCTCTCTCTCTCTCTCTCTCCCCCTCTCAAAAAAAAAAAAAAAAGAAAGTAAGAAGGATGATTTGGAAAACACCAAGAAAATATTTAAGACATTCTCTTTTGCTTCTTAGGATTGTGATGCAGTGAGCCCCCCCAGAAACTTTGACATTCCTTAACAATGTTGAAAACAATGAAGAAAGGCATATAACTGCCTTATTGCTGTAGATCAATGAGTACAGCAGATGTCTTTTTTTTTTTTTTTTTTTTTTAGGACTAGTTAGGTACGTGGGCCATGCTCACCAAATTATCAACGCAGGCAAACTCTTCACTCAGTGTGCAACAGGTGGCCAAAGCTGTCACCATTTCCTTGCCAAGAAACGTCAGTTCTTCAGTGGAGACCTGGGGGGCTATCTTTGTGAGTTTGATAAGGTAGCTGAAAGAACATTTGTCTGTTTGGTTCTAAACAAAAACAGATACCCATTTTCCCTTGTCTAACTGCTTGAAACCCTAACTCTTCCAGGCTAGGGACAACCAAGGTAAGGACAATGTGAACCTCGCCTTTCTCATAAAATGATAGAGAACTATCTCTTCACTCCCTATTTTTCCCACACCCTGCCTCCTAGATTCTGCATTTTTGGCCTCCTCCTAATTTCATGGTAATCTCAGAAATTCTCAGATTTGCTCAGCCTGTCTTACCTGGGGGTATAGGAACTCCCCAGCAGCAAATACTTTGGCTAGTATGTAAAATCCTGCTTGAAATCCCTTGCAGTTAATAAATATTTTAAAGGGAGAATTTAATTAATAGATACATGTTGGAAAAGGATAATCTGAGATGAAAAGAACTAGTATCTTTAATGGGCTGAATTTGAGTTCTCAGCCAATAGCCAGGTTGCAGAAACAGTGAAATCATATTTTTAAAACTGTGTTTTGATTTAAAGACGTTTGGTTTAAACACACACTACATTACCCTGGTAATTAATTAAGAAAATCCAGAATAAACTGTGTATTATTCATGAATGTTTGCAAGAGCACTAAAAAATAAATATTAAAGTATTAAATCCAAAATTATTTCTATAAACTCGGTAAGAGTGGTTCAAAATCTGGGCAAACTATCTTTTCCTTGAGAAATTGCAACAACCTGAAGTTTGTTCTATCCCCTGCCTTCTCAAAGGCAGAATCCAGAGATTCTGGCTTCAGGGATTGACAAAAGCAAGTCCAAGTGAAAACTAAAGCATTAGAGAATCAATTTTCTGGAATCCTGTATTTCTTTCATTTCTAGCCTCATTCCTGGTAAAAGCTTAATACGACAGCTTAATGCGCATTCTTGACTTTTGTGTTTTTATTCTTTCCCAGTTTATGGATTTGCCATAACTGAAAGACTGAGCTGAATTTTTGACACTATGTGGCACTCTTTATCTTACTTATCCCAGTCACAAGTGTTAACCAACTTGTGCAAGCAACTTACTAGTATTTCAAGTCATCTTTCCCCAAATTCTGGAAATGTTCACATTCTCGTTGTACTATCTTGAGGCTTTTCTCAGTTGTTTCATTGAATTTGTATTCCTAAAAATAAGAACAATCATATTTATGAACATTTTATCTAAAATTTAATCATAAGCTTCATGTCAACTTGTCAAGTAGCTTTTATTTGTATAGTATTTTGAAACTATCATTACCATATATTTCTCACTAAGTTGAGAGTAGCTTTCTTTATATGAGTGTGTAAGAATTTAAATCTTTTCAGCTATAAATATAGAGATGGCTTTTACTAAAATTTGAAAGTCCAAATTTTTCATTATCATCCTGTACATTTTTTAGAGCTTTCCAGCTTACAAAGAATAATTCAAATCTTATGTTGACAATGATCATATTTGCTTATCACTTTCATGAGGCCAGAGTAGTCTTTCATTTTTACATAAAGGAAATCAGTCTTATGAAGTCAAATGACTTGCTAGAATGACCCCGCTAGTCAGTATTGCTACAGTACCTTTTCAATCACATTTATTTTTATTTTATGTCTTATTTTTCATCATTTAGAATTGGAACTTAAAACGTCCAACAAGTGTCTACAAATATTTGACAAACTCTATCTCCTCAGCATAAAATTGGATAGCTATCTACTGAGTGGTCATCAGAGATAAAACTACACACCAGTGAATGGATGTGTGGGACATACTGTGCCTCCATATGAAGAAAGAATTTTCTAGCACTATGATTCATTTAAGGGTCAGGAACAGAGTGTGGCAGAATTTGAAAGTCAAATCCTCTGACTTCATTGATCAAATATGAATGGGTATAAACTGGCTTTTATGGTAAGTGGAAGCAATTTTTTAGATAAAGCCAAGGCACCACATATCAAATGAATGAGAAACAAATCAGAAATGCCAAATAATTAATTTCCCTACTACATAAGGAATGCATATGAATTGACAGGAAAATGAATAATGGGCATAAACAACTTATTCACAAGAAATTTATAATTACAATAGCTAAAATCATATGGGAAAAGCCTAACTTCACCTAAAAATCAAATAAATGCTTAAAACACAGTCGCTATTTTTTACATATAAATCTAGTAGTTAATTTCCATGCACAATGACGGCAAAGGCAGGGGTGAAGCGAGTATTTTCAAGCACTGTTATAGGACTGTATGCTGATAAAACTTTCTAGAAAGTAACTTGGGCATTTTGTATCAAGTGTTGTGTTTTTTTTTTTAAGTCTATATACTTTGACCTAATAATTTCTCTTCAGATAATATATCTTAGGAAAATAGTCATAAATATTAATAGAGATGAATGAAATGAGATACTCACTTCAGGGTTGCTTATAAAATTTAAAACCTAACTAAATGTTCACAATGTCCAACACATGGTAGAACAGTTAAATAAATCATGATGATGAGATCCCATCATTTAAAATAAAGTGTTTTGAAGTCTGTTTAATGACATAAAAAGTTTTCTATGATAGTAACTAAAAAATAGACCCAGGGGTATCCTGGGTGGCTCAGTCAGTTAAGCAGCTGGCTCTGAATTTCAGCTCAAGTCATGATCGCAGGGTCCTGGGATCAAGTCCCACGTCAAGCTCCCAGCTCAGTGGGGAGTCTGCTTGAGGATTCTTTCTCTCCCTCTGCTCTCTGTCTCTGTCTCTCTCTCTCTCTCTCTCTAAAATAAATAAATAAAATCTTTTTAAAAATATATCAAAAATTTCTTAAGAAAGTATTATTCCAATCTTATTTTTAAACACTCATATATGCATAGAAAAGATGAAAGAAAATGTTAATTATAGCTATTTCTCAGTGATAGTATCAAGCTTTCATTTTTATCTTTATAACTTTTGGTACTTTCCTAATCATCTTTTATAATCATTTATTACTTTTACAATCATAAAAAATCCTATACAGCTCAATAAAATGCAGAATACATAAATAAAGATCTAAATGTAAAATATTGAATGGGAAGATTTTTTTTTCTGCATCAACACACAGAATTAGTAGTTCAAAACATTGTACAGAAACCTAACATAGTATCAGTCTTCCCAATGATTAGCCCACACCGAATTTAAGTACACTCAGATGGGTCAATCACATTTCCTACTCCCTAGACTAGAGTAAAACTTTGATGTCAGCTATGAAAGGTTTGTTGTTAGGCTTTGTTTTGGCCAGTTCTGTGAGCCCGGAACACTGGAACCTACTGCATGGCGGTAACAGTCTGGAGGGTTTTCTGCGTGGCAACACTCTTTCAGAAGATCTTCATACACTCCAGCAATTCTTAAAAGCTCCGGTATAGAGAGTTCCGGATGTCTCCTTGAGTGTTCATACAGAAACCTGTGATGTGTAAAATGTTTCATATATTAGACCTTAGAGAAAGAACAAAATATCAAATCCTGCTATCTCTTAAGCTAGTCAGATCTTGTAACACTGACTCTGCTTTCAGATGCTAACTTCCTCCTCCAGTTTTGCTCAGGGAGTGATTTCAGAGGATATTTTGACTACAGGACATCATTTTACAAAGGTTCTCTTCCGTAGTATGTTTTAAACCAACAGTGCTTTTACTTGAGAGGATAGAATGATTAGTAATTCCGAGTTAATTATTAGGATGATTTGATGCGTAAAACATCAGAAATAGTATATCATGCCACCAATACTTTAGAAAATACATAGTGAATCTAATTCTGTTGGAAACGGCATTCAAACCTCCAACTGGAGATGGTGGAAATATGGCTTGCTCCCCGCTCCAGGACCATCTTGGTGAGAGACTGGGAAGCCCATGACGTCATCCCATCACTTGTCAAATATAGGAGTTCCCACCCCTGGAGCTCTAAGTCATTGGCAGTGGTTTCTACGGCCTCGGTGAGAGGCTCCAAGGGTACAGGCGGAGTGATATGGGGAGAAATGGGAAAGTGAGAGGGAAGAGGCTAACACTTATTAAGCCCTTAGTAGGTGCTAGCACTGGATCAAGCTCTGGGCGTAAGAGATAAAGAAATGCTTCCTAGCCTCTGGAAACACTTTTCTCGTTTAACTTCACTTAGTCCTCAAGATCAGTGCTACTCTACAGCTGAAGAAAGGAAGTCTCAGACCAGGGAAGCGCCTTGCTATATTAATGGAAGTGTAACATGAGAACCCTGGTCTGGTAGGATGCCTAATTCATTCTTTTCTAAACCAAGTTGACTCTCTTTGCAGGAGAGTAGTGTCTCCTCTAAGCACCCAGCTGTGCTCTTTACAATCGTTTTCATAATAAAATCTTATTGGGGCACCTGGGTGGCTCAGTCAGTTGAGCGTCTGCCCTCGGCTCAGGTCATGATCCCAGTCCTGGGATCGAGCCCCACGTGGGGCTCCCTTCTCAGCTGGGAGACTGTTTCTTCCTCTGCCTCTGCCCCTCCCTCCTCTCATGCTCTCTCTCTCTCTCAAATAAATAACTAAAATCTTTTAAAAAAAATCTTATCGGGGCGCCTGTGTGGCTCAGTTGGTTAAGCGACTGCCTTCAGCTCAGGTCATGATCCTGGAGTCCCGGGATCGAGTCCCCCATCGGGCTCCCTGCTCAGCGGGGAGCCTGCTTCTCCCTCTGACCCTCCCTCCTCTCATGCTCTCTCTCTATCTCATTTTCTCTCTCAAATAAATAATAAAATCTTTAAAAAAAAATCTTATCTATCCATTCAAAATAAGTTAAAGTGGCCTTCTATGTTTGGCGGGAGCAACACCTCACAAAAGTTTCTCAATTCCAGGGAACTCTGCATCCCTTTTTGGTTCGAAGTCTTTGATTCTTGGGGGGGGTTTTTTGACATTGTCTCTCCTGCTTCTCCACCTGCCTTCTCAATCCTATTTGTGGGATATATTCCCAGACCCTAATGCAACTGCATTTACCCTTCAGAGAATCAAGGGCTTTTAATATCTGATGTAAGCCATGGACCTTTCTACAGGAATAAAATCACACCTAAAAAAAAAAAAACACACACCCCACCAAAAAGCTGCAAACAAAAATTCCTAGAAGCCTACCCTAGCCTGGAAGATCTATTGAGATCTTGTGTCAAATGTTCACACCTGGAAAGACCGAACCTTAAAACTCCGTTTCTGACTCAGCATGCTCAGTGTTGCTCTGTGGTTTCTCCTCAAACACTATGTTGTAACATGATGATGATGATGATAAAAATTGCTTCCATTTGACGAGCACATGTGTCAGGTAGAAGTGAAACACACTACCTCTAACATTTTGTTCAGTTTAATTTGAGTTAATACCCACAACTCATAAGAAGCAACAAAACACAGTGGTTTGGCTCTAAGAGCAAGAGTCTGGTGCCTGACAGCTCTCGTTTGAATCCTGGCTCCACCACATATCATCTGTGTGACTTGGGAACAAGTTACTTAACTTCTGTGCTTCCGTCCCCTAACCTTAGAGGGCTGTTTTGAAAACTAAATTGGTTAGTAGATGAGAAGCACTTAACATTTGGTAAGTTTTCACTAATCTCTCTGTCTTCCAGAGCTCCGGGTTCACATACAAAGTTGTCTCATGATACTTGAGACCACATGGATGGACCTGGAGCGTATTAGGCCAAATGAAATAAGTCACACTGAGAAAGACAAATACCATACGATTCCACTCATAAGTGGAATCTAAAAAAAAAAAAAAAAAAAAAAAAGACTACAAACAAATGAATAAGCAAGAAGCAGAATTAGACCTATAAATACACAGAACAAACTGATGGCTGCTGGAGTTGGGGGATGGGCAAAATGGGTGAAGGGGAGTGGGAAATACAGGCTTCCAGTTCTGGAATGAATAAGTCATGAGAATAAAAGGCACAGCGTAGGGAATATAGTGAATGGTATTGTAGTAGTGACATATGGGATCAAATGGCAGCTACACTTGGTGATGAGCCTAGTATAATGTATAAACTTGTCAAATCATTATGTTTTGCACCTGAAACTAATGTAACATTGTGTGTCAACTATACTCAAAAAAAAAAAAAAAAAAACTATCTTATGACCTTCCCAATTGTTACTTCATGTGTACCTCAAAGTCAGTGTGGTCAGATCCAAACATATTCTCTTTCCCACAAAACCTTCAACCCATACTTCCCATCTCATTGAATCTGAAAGCTACTTACCCAACCACCTAAGCCCCAAACTGGGATTCATTCCAGATGAAGTTTCTAAAAAACAAAAGTGATTTTGTCCTTCCTTATTCTTCAGTGAAAGCCCTTCAGTGGCATCTCGTTACTTAGCATGTCTGCGTGATCTGACCGCATATACTTCTCACTACCGTCTCTCACTGAGAATACCCTACACAAAGCCACAAACACACCAGGGGGTTTTATACTTCCATCCGTGATCTACCTCTTCTGTCTAGATTACCAAAATGTCTTTAACTACCTCTTCCCTGTCAAGCCTTTCCAAGTTTCCCAAGTACAGTTGGCCACTTCCTCCTCTGTCTCTACATTATGGATTCCATAGTGCTATCGGAAATAAAAGAACATGCTGTGCATTCATTTATTGACAAGTCTGTCTCTTGCCCCGTGGCACTCCCTGTTGATGAAAGCTTACTGCGGGTAAAAGCTCTGCTGTGCATTCATTTATCGATAAGTCTGTCTCTTGCCCCGTGGCATTCCCTGCTGATGAAAGCTTACTGCGGGTAAGAGCTCTGTCTAACCTCTCATAGTGCCTGGATTGTGTTTCATTACCAATAAACTTGGAATGAATGGATATTCTTATATGAATTTTATGTATGATGATGTGAAACACAGAGAGGTTAACTTGTTCTAGTGACCCAGCCGGGACTCCAATCTAGTCCCTTTGGCTCCAAGTCCACTAGATTCCCTTGAACAGCTGTGGGGTGGCAGTGCATGGCAATCCAGCCCACAACTTCCTAGGCCAGACCTCCTCCGGTCCAATCCTCACTCAGCCAGCTTTTAGCTGTGAACCTTCAACAAGTGATTTAGCTGCTCTGTACCTCCATTTACTGATCTGAAACAGTGGGGGGAATCGTGCTGGTTCACGACTGTTGTCAGAATTAAAGCAGATCATCTACACCAAGTATTGGGTCCACTGTCTGGCACGTATCAAGTACTCAATAACTGTTAGCCATCCCCAGAGTCACATGGTTGCATCTTCTTAAAATCAGGTGAAAACACCATGATCGGTAGCCATGATTTTTTTAAATTATGTGATTCCCAATGATTTAAATGGTTCCCATTCTTTCTACCCAAATTAGCCAAAATAGGTCAAATCATAAGTTTCTGTTTGCCTTATAAATTTCAGTATAGACTTATGTTACTCAGCCATGAAGATCGTTTGATTAGCATCTCGTTCTTCACACACATTTTCTCTCTCAGTAAATTTCACTTCTCTTAGAGCTAAGTCCTTTGGTCTGTCATCTTTATTCGAGGAAATGATGCACTCGCCACGCTCTGGCATTTTCTTTTCACAGCACTCTTTGATTTTGCTAGAGATGGAATCTTGTTTGGAACAAATATGGCTCATAACCTTGCTCTGTAGGACAGAAGAATGAAAATTACTTTATTTTCATCATTTCTTCAGGGCTGGGTTTTCCTTCATAATGAAATGGTTGTGTATACACAACCAACCATGTTCCTCACATCTGGAATTGCTTCATCAGATAATTTGATCACAATATTTAAATTTTGTCTTAATGTAATACACATGAAGTTTTCACATGAAGGCAAGTTTTATTTCTGATTTCAAATGCTAAAATTATGAAAATTTTGAAATTATTATAAAACCCACATTTCCATAATCAAACAATAAAAAAATAGTGAGTGATATTGCTTTTAATTGGAGACCGATTAAGGACAAAATAATTCTTGGGGATATCTGTTGTCCACTGCTTGAAATAAAATGTATATATCTTCATATTCTAAAAATCAAGTTAATTAACATACAGTTTTGCTGTGAATTTTAGAAAGTAAAACTGATTAAAAGTCACTAAAAAAGCCTCATTTCAACTAAGAAGGCAAGATTTTTTTTCTTTTTGTCTAAAGATTTGTTTATTTATTTAACAGAGACAGAGAGGGAGAGAGAGAGCAGGAGGAGGGGCAAAGGGAGAGGGAGACAAGCAGACTCCCTGCTGAGTGGGGAGCCTGGAGCAGGGCTCGATCCCAGGACCCTGAGATTGTGACCTGAGCCAAAATCAAGAGTTGGACACTTAACTGACTGAGCCACCCAAGCACCCCAGAAGGTGAGATATTTTTAATGAAATTGTGTTACTTTTGTGTGCATTAACAACTTAAAGTAAGTCAATAATATATTTACCAGTATATGCCCTTAGAAAATCACTTTAAAGAATAACGTAAGAGTTATTTTAAATTAACAACTCCACTTATTTGACAAGACTGCTCCTAAATAGCTGGAGGAAACTCAGAGAAAGCAGTTCTTAAAGATATAATGGTAAAAATCATTCTCTGAGCTTTACTATTTAATTTCTAATATCTCTAAAAGAAGATGTGCCATATTAAAGAAAACATCAATATGCCTTAAATGATTCTAAATTCCTAAAGTTTTATGTCATGGACATTTAGCTGTGTAAAATAGAATCTGTTGAGTAATCTAATAACAATCCCATGTGTAAAAAACCCCAAAGTTTTATTTGAGCTTATTTGTTAACATTTTATTTTTTTATTTTATTTATTTTATGTTATTATTTAGCAATTCATTAACATTATTTTTTAAGGTGTATTTATTTGAGAGAGAGCAGGGGAGGAGGGACAAAGAAAGAGGGAAAGAGAATCTTCACGCTGACTCCCTGCTGAGCTCGGAGCCTGATGCGGAGCTCGATCCCAGGACCCTGAGATCATGACCTGAGCCAGAACCAAGAGTCAGCGGCTTAACTGACTGAGCCACCCAGGCGCCCCTTAATAGCATTCTTATTTCATGTGGTAAATAAAGTAGCCACATATGAGGAAACTTCAGAATAAAAAAAATGGCTGCTCCAAATCACTATTTTTACTTGGTTTTAGAGAATATTTACCCTGTCACGGATGCACTGCACAGCATCCCCTTCACAGCATCCATCATACTTGGAAGAAACATCTTTTAGGAGGGAGGTAAGTTCCTTAAATTCAATCTTGGGAAATTTCTGACTAAGTATAGCAATATTTCTGGAAAAAGAATTGATAAGCCACTAAAACAACTTGAACAGCAAGTAAGACAAGGGGGACTTCTTTGCTGATAAAGTATAAATAGCTGCAATAGGAATGGGAACCCTTGTTTTATTCACAAATATCTTTACCAAATAGCTGTTTATATGGGGCACAGCCTACAGGATCACTCAGCAGCTCTTAGGTTGATATTTTGAGTCCTGGACCAGGAGCAGGATAAAAAGGCCTGAGATATAGGCTCGCTTCCATAATTTTTATAGCAAAACCCTTTTTGTCAGGACCACAGCCTCCTGCTTTGAGCCCATGCAGGGATAGATAATCCATCCCAGAACTCTTTCCTGCTGATCTAGTTAAAATCTCGGAATTTTTCTCAAGACATTGCAATAGCACCCTTACTAATTAGTCAGGATGAGCACTAGAGATAAAAATTATCCTTATAAAGCTGTCTGCTAGTCATTAAAGTCAAAGACGGATGGATCCATCCCATCTAAAGCACTTGGAGGTTTTAAAACCCTGGTTGGTAACTTCCAGACCAATTCAGATTCCCAACTAACCAAAGAATATCTCAGAAGTAACCATCTTTCTCTCTAGGGTCTCCCCACTTCCCAGGTCTTCTCTCATTCTGACCTAATGTCCTGGTTCTGAGCTATCCATGTGGACTGAGAACCACCTCATCAACCCTGGAGAAGAATAAAAATAAAAAGCCATCAACAATTTAATAAAAATGGGACACAGAGGAGAAAATATAAGCAAAGACAGGATTCATATTAAAACTCACATCGATTCTAAGACTTGCAGTCCAAACTTCATAAGTGCCCCACAGACATTTTTTTGAAAAGAAGATGATGCTTTTAAATATTGTATGACAGGTTCTGCCTGAAGGAGAAAAAGAAAATTCTATTGAAGCAAGAGCAAAATCCTATTATTCTCTTATTTCTTAACTACATCTAACAAAATTTTCCAAACTTTGCTCAGAAACAGAAAATCTATGGGATTTTTATCTTAATAAGTTTATATATCAAAAGAAACATGTATTTGTGGCACATTATAAAAGTTAGGCCAGTCTTCCTGATGACTGAATTATGCTTGGTGAGAAGGTGTGTTGTGAGCTTGTCCATCTCTAATGGGATGATTAAATTTTATGGGTAGCCAAAAGAGGGTTTGACCCAGAATAAAAGATAAATGCCATTTTTACCCTAGATATTCACTCACTAAGGCTTTCCTCCAATTTACAAGGAAGACAATGCTAGAAGAAAGACCCTGGAAATAGGCAATTGTCTTTCAAGGGTCTCAAGTAGTAAGAAATTTAGATCAGCAGCAGGTGGACAAAGGTTTGAAAAAAAACATCGAAAGTGGCAAGAAAATGGCTGATAAATGGTAAACAACCCTTTTCTAAAGTTAACTTTCAGTAAAGATCTGCAGTGTGGGGTGACTACTTATTTTCATGAAATAAATGCAAAACTCACCTTTGTCCGAAAGCAGTTAGCTTTGTCTTGTTCTTCACAACATGTTTTAGTCATCTCCTCAAAACGAGCAGCAACAGTTAGAAGTGTAGGGGCAAAAACAAAGGGGTTCCTTCTGGAAACTTCATATATATAACTATAAAAGAAAAAAAGAGGAAAGGAAGGAAAGGGGTTAAAAGCAGGAAAGAAATTTTTTAAAAAATGGTAGACAAGGGATGGGAAGAAAGGGGAAGGGAAAGGAAAGATAGAAAAAGACAAGAAGATCAAGTTTCAAAACTGAAAGAGGAAGGACTTCCCATTATGGAAGCCTTCAATATAAGACAACATTATCCAGTCTCTAATAAAAGTTTTATCAATTAAGTTGCCAACTCCCAAATCAGAGTGATGATTACAGTTTTCATCCTGAACACTGAACTATGGCTGCTTCCAGATGGTCAGCAGCTCTCCCTTCCACATTCAAAGAACAGCTACCTGTGCACACTCCCTCTGAGATCCAGGGATTTTATTTACTTCTGTTCAAATCCACTTGTAATTTAAGTTTCAATGAGCACACCCCCTTTCCAGAAAAAAAAATCTCTGCTTCTGTAATTACTGCACTACTGCAAACAAATTTTTGGTAAACATCCATTGATTTAATGTTTACCCTCAGTAAAAGCTCCACCTTCCTTTTGGGAAAACTAGATTATTCCCTCCAGTAGCAATTTGGCACCATGCACGCACTCTTTTCTAGGGCTTACCACATTAGAAAAACATGTATCTTTATTGAAAGGATCTTGAAAGTAGGTTTCATATCTTATTCATATTTATATCCTCAATGCTGAACACAGAATGTGACCCACAATACATGTTGAATGAATTAATCCATCAATGAAACTAGCTATGTTCCTTTGGAATAGATACTGGACTCAGCCTAAGAATAATTCCTCAGTTAGGTAATCCTTCTGCTAAAAGAAAACTTACTTGTTTAGAAAAGATTCTCTGTTATTTTTATAAGTCTGGCATTTCTCTTCAGGATCCAGGGTAGGAAGAGGAGGCAGAAATCCTACATCAGCTTTCTTATTATGGAAGAAACAAAGTTTTCTTTCCAAGTCGACCTTACCACAGCAGTGTAAAAAATTATGCTTTTGTGGCAGTCCTTCCAGAGCACATATATTTTCCAGTAAAACATCATTCTGGACAACAGAAAAGTAAAAGACATATTTTATTCATTGTAAAGTTTTTCAACCTTCTGAGATGACACAATGAATACAATGAGTGATGAGTGTCACCCTTCGGGAAAGAGATTCCAATTTCCCCAGTATTACCAATAAAGCATTGTTACCCACACCTGTGACAACCATCCCACACTTTGGGAAACTTTTTCTACCCTACCTTGGGACCCTTTAACCTCTTACTCCTTCTTTGCTACTTACATTTCTCTTATATAACAGCTTTTTTCCTTTTCTCTCAAGGTGATGAGGTCAGAGTGTGAATGTGTTGGTAAAGTATTAGCAGTAGTGTTTCGTAATAGTCTTCTAGAAATGCAGATGGTGAGGTGCCTCAATGGCTCAGTCTGTTAAGCATCTGCCTTCGGCTCAGGTCATGATCCCGGGATTATGGAGTCCCGGGATCCAGCCCCATGTTGGGCTGCCTGCTCAGCAGAGAGTCTACTTCTCCCTCTACCTCCTCCTGCTCTCTCTCTCTCAAATAAAATCTTTAAAGAAATAGAAATGCAGATGGTGACTCTATTTGGCAGAGGCCCAGAAAAGGGGGTATGACAATAGAGCATATATTGAGAGAGGCAGCTAAGGAGGTTACCTCTGTACTTCTGTGCACATTGTCCAACTATTGGCTGCCTCCCTGTCTGTATACATATGGCATGGACTGCAATCTCGTAGCCAATTCCTCCTATGCACCGTAATACAGAATTGCATCTCTCCAAGGAAAGTACCTTATCCTAAATTCCAAAGTCAGGCAAAATAAAAAATGAGGGGGCATGGAGCATCTCTTTTTTTATATTTCAAGCCAAAAATTCTCTGTTTAACAAATAAGCGTTATTTGTTTAAAAATGCAAACAATTTACTTACAGCTAATTTGGAACACATTGGGAGTGTCATGCCACCCAAGCATTTATCTCTATATTCTGTCATGGCTTTTACCAACACTTCTACTTCTTCAAAGGAGACCTCCTGAATATACTGAGCAAATGCGATGATTGTGCTGCAACAGTCCACAGAGAGTACACAATGATCACCTGTAGAATTTCCACTTCTGTCCAACAAAAACTCATAGAAACATTCACTTACTGATTAGTCTCAGGAAATTATCGAAGTGTGAGGGCTATAAATTTTACAATTTCTTGACAATTCAATTGCCTTATCTGAATTTTATGAATAATACTGTATTTACTTTTTAAATACAGCTTCTATTTAATTGAATTACTTTTGAGAAGCATTAACATTTCTGGAATATATCAGATAAGATCATATAAACACCATCATCATAAAAAATAGTTTAGAGAAACTCACATATATCCAACATTCTCCTCTATAAATTTCTGGGTGATACTGACATCATCTGAAAAGCAAAGATATATAGGTTATTATGTATCCTGGTATTTTAACATTTTCCCACCAAATAACCATACATGACATCTACATTTACAAAGTATAAAATAGAAAACTCACTGTAGAAAGTAATTTGGCATACTTAACAAGAAGGAGAAAAGTCATATGAACCAAATTTGAGAACTTAATCACAGCTTACTATGTACTCAAGAGATATTCATTAAGTTGAATTGACTTGAATTAGTTTCAAACTGACCAGACTTCAGATTTGCCATTGATGTCTCCCCAGCCACAAATGTCCAATCCAAGCACCATTTTCATGCTAAGTATTTATCATGTATGACTAGGAAAGCAATATGAAGATTAACTGATACGTGATGTATTGCTACTACAGGGCCCAACAAGAGATGCCATAGTGTGCCAGTAGTCAGTATAGTTTATAATGCTAGCCAGACACAGATATTTAGATGATACCTGGACTAGTCTAAAGTCACTGATTCTCTCCCAAGGAGCATATGTTAATCAGAGCACACTTACATTTGTCCACATAGACTACTTTCATGGAGTCCTTACTTTTGCAAGGTATTGTGCTGGACAATATGAGGCAATCAGTGATAATTAAGACATCTCCCCTGGACCTCAGGTTTCTAAGTACTCTCATAGTGCAAGTGACTTATGAACATGACTATAATCCAATTTAGAATGTACATGACATTCTAAAATAATATAGGTAAGCTTATGATAGGAATGCTTTATGATCCTTGGGTGAGAAACCAGAAAAGGATTATAGCAAGAGTGGTGTATGAGTTGAATCTGAAAAAACATACAAGATTTCAGCTAGCAGAGAAATAAAGAGGCTCATCTCTCTGTGTGGAGGGAATAATGTGAGGGAAATTACAAAAGTAAGAAATCTTGGGATGTATTCGGAGAAAGTCAATTAATCCACTTTCATGAAAGAGTGGGTCATAAAGAAAAATGGAAACTAGGATAGAAAGGACTTGGATCCATATTTTGGGTGTCTTGCATTTAAGCCTAGGAGTTTGGGCTTCAATTAGAAGCTATGAAAAGCCACTGAAAATGTTTATATAGAATAGTAATATGATTATTTCTTTTTTTAATTGAAATATAATTAACAGACAGTGTTATATTAGTTTCAGGATACAACTTATTGATCCAACAATTCTATATATTACTCAGTGCTCACCACAATAAATATAGTCACTATCAGTTACCCATGCAACATTATTACCATATTATTGACTATATTCCTATTCTGTGCTTTTCATCTCCATGACTTATTTATTTATTTTATGACTGGAAGTTTGTACCTCTTAATCACATGTATTTATTTCACCTATTCCTTCACCCACCTTCCCTTTGGCAACTTTGTTCTCTATATTTAAGAGTCTGGGTATTTTGTTTGTTTGTTTTGTATTTTAGATTCTACATTAAAGTGAAATCATATGGTATTTGTCTTTCTCAGTCTGACTAATTTCACTTAGCATAATATTCTCAAGGTCCATCCATGTTGTCACAAATGGCAAGAGCTCATTCTTTTTTATGGCTGAGTAATACTCCATTGTATATATACACCACATCTTCTTTATCCATTCATCTATTAATGGACACTTGGGTTGCTTTTATATTTTGGCTATTGCAAATAATGCTGCAATAAACGTAGGGTACATATATCTCTTCAGATTCGTGTTTTCATTTTCTTTGGTTAAATATCCAGTAGCGGCATTACTGGATCATATGGTATTTTTAATTTTTCAAGGAATCTCCATACTGTTTTCCACAGTGGCTTCACCAATTTACATTCCCACTGATAATGTATGAGTGTTCATGTTTCTCCACATCCTCACCAACACTTATTATTTCTTGTCTAATTTATATGCAACTACAAAAGACCCTGAATAGCCAAAGCAATCTTGAGAAAGAAGAACAACTGGACGTATCACAATCCCAGATTTCAAGATATACTACAAAGTTGTGGTAATCAAAATAGTATGGTACTGGCACAAAACTAGACATATAGATCAATGGAATAGAATTGAAGTCCCAAAAATAAACCCACGTTTCTATGGTCACATATAATATGTACAAATAAGACAAAATATACGATAGGGAAAAGACAGTCTCTTCAATAAATGGTGTTGGGATAACTGGACAGCTACATGCAAAAGAATGAAACTGGACCACTTTCTAACACCATACACAAAAATAAACTCAAATGGATTAAAGACCTAAATGTGAAACTATAAATTCCCTAGAAGAAAACATAGGCAGTAATCTCTTTGACATCAGGCTTAGCAACATTTTTCTAGCTGTGTCTCTGAAGGCAAGGGAAGCAAAAGCAAAAATAAACTATTGAGACTATGTCAAAATAAAAAGCTTTACACAGAGAAGTAAACCATCAACAAGATTAGAAGGCAACCTACTGAATGGGAGAAGATATTTGCAAATGATATATTCAGTGAGGAGTTAATATCCAAAATCTATACAGAGCTTATACAACTCAATACCAAAATACCCCCAAGCAATCCAAGTAAAAAAATGGGCAGAGAATCTGAATAGACATTTTTCCAAAGAAGACATACAAGTGGCCCAACAGACATCATTAATCATTAATCATCAGGGAAACACAAATCAAAAGCACAATGAGGTATCACCTAATATGATTATTTCTATATGCTAAGAAATATCAGCCAGGTAGTGGTATATCTAATATGCAGGGAATTAGAAATAGACACAGTGCCTGACAAAGAGAAAGTGACAAGAACTATTTGCCGAATAGATGGGTGGGTGAATGAATGGATGGATAGAAAAAAAAGCAAGAAGCCCATTAGGTGACATTTGTAATTGTTCTATTGAGAAATCAGCAAGACATGAATTTTGTTAGGAGTAATGGAAATGTAAAGGAAAGCACAGATGCACAATATATTGAAGAGACAAAAATCAACAGGATTTTTGAAGACGTCATTACAAGGGGCAAAGTAGAAGAACTCAAAAATGCCCATTCTTCAAGCCTGTGACTGGTCTCACTAGACTAAACTAGAGGCACTGTGGGGAGTATGAAATTAAGTCAGATACAGTCCACATCTCCAAAGCCACTGCAATGCTTATGGAACTTAGTGCAAGTTACAAAAAAGTCCTTCATCCATGCCAGAGGGATTACAAAAAGACACCTCCTCTAAACAAATGAAGTTCAAAATGTTCCCCCTTTGGGAAGAAAAAATATATGTCACCCTTTCTCCCCAGGCTGACACTGCCTTGGCCAGATTAATGAGTACAAACCTGAGAATATTTATAAACTGTGCAGTTGGAAGAAGCAGGGTCCTGCGTACCCTAAAGGTGTTTACCACCTAGTTGGGAGATATGTTGAACAACCATAGATTAAAGAAAAATCCCAACTCACAGCTCATATTTCACTGTTACCATACACTATATACACTTGCAAGAAATACTAGTATTTTTAAATCCAAATTCTATATCCCAGCAACACTTTCTATACTGCTATAAAGCTGGTGACCATTTGCTGGGTGTGATAACTACTATCTCTGTCTATAGATTGGGTAACGTGACCATGAAAATACAAAATCTGGGAAGGTTAGTTCAAGATATGTGACCAGTATATATATATATATATATATTCACTCCCCTCCCCCCATGAGGAGGGGAGTGAAAAATTAAATGGAAATAAAACAAGGTTAAAAAATTAGAAATTATCCCAACCTAGTCATTCCTTAGCTAATATACAAGTAAATTGCTTACCTACATCTTGAGGCTGTGTGGGCAGGGTTAGGGATTCAGGCACAAAGAACAGGAAAATAACAAAACCTGTAAGTTTTAACTGTTTCATTTTTTTTTAGAAATCACATTCACAAAAGAAAGTAATGTAACTGAGGAAGATCAAGTTTTTATATTATCTTTGACACTATTAGTAAAAAAGTAACCTGTTTAACCTATTTCTCATATACCTCACGTTTGATTTTTATTTGATCACACTGCAGATTTTTTTGTTAATTATTAACTAGGAAAAAAATTATCTCTGTGTTTTACTGGAAAAATCTATTGGGTTAGAAAAAAAGTCCACAGGTTAAGTATGCACAATACCTAATCAAATAGACAACCGGAAAAAAAAAATCTTAAAACATTGCAAATGTTAAAGAAAAAGGGACTAGAATAAATAATTCACCAAAGAGGAAGCACAACTAGAAAGATGCTAAGTTTCATTAGAAATCAAAGGAAGTTAAGTTTTAAAAAGTATAATTTTTTTATACCTGACAGAATTAGAAAAAAGAAAATAATTAAGATGTCCAATTCTGGAAAACATATAGTAAGACAAGTCTCATATAATCAAAGCTTTTGGAAAACCAGTTTATATTAAGGATCAATAATCTTGAAAATATTCATATTATTCGAGCCAATCACTCAAATTCTGGAAATCTACACTAAGAACATGATCCTAAACATGGAAATATTTGGAAGTACATGATAAACAGGAAATCTATTTTTTTAGTTATGCCCAGTAAAAGGGCCTGAAAACAATAGCAACCAAGTAGTAAGGAGCATATTTCGTGCCCACATTTTGGGTTCTAAACACTCTTCTCTGGGATCCTGAACTTCTTAGAGAAATGAATAATTCCAGATATGGGACATGAAAAATAGAAGATGAGCTGAGAACATGGTGCCAGAAACTAAGGAAGTGCTCAAAAATTGATGGGGTCATATGCAAAAAAAGTAAAAGCCAATGGGATAATTTGACATCATAAATAATGACAGGAATGCATTATAACCCATTATGTTTTTGAAAAAGAGTTTTTGGATCTATACCCAATCAAAATTAAAACAAAAGTAGGGAAAGGAAAAGCTCTTCTCCACGGAAGAATGGCAACTAATAAATGTAGTTAGAATCAAAGCATCACAGTTTGTAACACCATACTGTACACTAAACTGTGGTATAGTCACTCTGTGGGTTACTATTGGTCTTTATAACTAATGAATATAAAGAATATTAATAACAGCAGAAATATTTGCTACATAATATTTGGAAAAAGAGTAGACTCTAAAATTGTTTATGTTATGTGTAGAAAATGGTAATGTGAACACATTACCAAATAGGAACCAAAAGAAACCAAAAGAAAGGGAGAAAGAGAGAGAAACTGGAGAGAGAGAGACAGAAAGAGAAGGCAGAGTATGTTACGGGCAATCAAGAGAGAGAAAGATACAACAGTTTCAAATAGCTATCTATACACTAGGTTAAGTCCAAATAGATCAGACATCCAGACATAAAAAGGAAAAACAAGCAAACATAAAAGTATTAGAAGAAACACAAGTGAAGTGGGAACATTTTTTCTACCTATGATGCAAAATCCAGAAACAATAATAAGTTCAAATACATAAAAAGAAATTTAAAGACTTTACATGGAAAAATACTGTAGGCAAAGTCAAAAACAGGGAAAAAAACAACAAAAGATAGCTGTGATCTATATCATACAAAGAGCTCTGGAAATTTGAGGAGACAAGAAAAGACCAACAATCTGATAGAAAAATAGTAAAATGATCTAAGCAAATAGTACACAAGAAGAAGAAAAAACTAATGGGTTCTAAACATAAAAAAATTTCTCCTAATAAGAGAAATGCACATCTAAACAACACCACAGCAGCATGTCTTACCTATATGGTTGGCAAAAATCCAAAAATTTGGCAACATTCTGTGAGGATAAAACTGCAGGGAAGTAGTTCCTGTCATCCATTGCTGGTGGGAATGCAAAATGGTGGCAAGGATCTATGGAGGAGAATTTGGTGGTATCTAAAAATATGTGCATTTATCCCCTGAGCCAACAAATTTTCTAGTAGGTACCTATCCTAAAAATACACTGCCAATATTTCTAAATGACTGAAGCACTAGGTTATTCATCATGGCATTATTTGTAATTGCAAAAGATTGGAAATAATTCAAATGCCCGTCAATAGAAGGTCAGTTAATGAACTATAGCATATACACACAAAGAAATTCTATGAAATTTTTTAAAAGCACTGAAGAAAAAACCTTATGCATCATATGGAGTGATCACCAAGATTATGTTTTTAAGTGAAAAAGGCAAGGTATAGAACAATATAAGGAATATGCAATGTCTCATGTAATAAAGATAGATGGTGCCATAGGAATATATTTATATACATACTTGCTTAGATATTAAAAATAAAGAACAGAATGATTAAACTAAGAATTAAGAAAAGCTGTTATCTGTATGAGAAAGAGGAAAAGGGAGACTAGGGTAGAAGGAATGTCTAAGTCAGTTCGGACTATTATAATGAAATATCATAAACTGGGTGGCTTATAAACAACGGAATTTTATTTCTCTGAGTTCTGGAGGCTGGGGTCTACAACACGGCACCAGTGGGGTGGGGTTCAGGCGAGAGCCTCTTGCAGGCTGCAGACTGCTGACTTCTGCTGGTATCCTCATATGACAGAAAAAGGGTATCAGGGTAACGCTGGCCTCATGGACTGAATTGGAAAATATTCTCTTTTCTTAATTTTCTGGAAGTGTGTAGAATTAGTAATATTTCTTCCTGAAATGTTTAGTAAAATTCACCAGTGAAGCCTGAAGTTTTCTTTGTGGGAATGACCTTAACTACATTTCCATTGCTTTAATAGATAGAGCAATAAGCAGATTATCTAGTTTTTCTTGACTGAGCTTTGTTAGTTTGGGCACTTGCTCATTTTCTCTAAGTTGTCGAATTTATTGGCAAAATATTTTTCAAACTAGTCCCTTATCATTTTAACTTTTTTTTTAAAAGATTTTATTTATTTAAGACAGAGAGAATGAGAGAGAGAGAGCACATGAAAGAGGGGAGGGTCAGAGGCAGAAGCAGGCTCCCTGCCGAGCAGGGAGCCCGATGCGGGACTCGATCCATGGACTCCAGGATCATGACCTGAGCCGAAGGCAGTCGCTTAACCAACTGAGCCACCCAGGCGCCTGTAACTTCTAAGGTGATGTCTCCTCTCTCATTCCTGATATTGGTAATTTATCTCTTCTCTTTTGTTTCCCTTGGTAAATCTGGTGAGAAGTTTATCAATATTATTGATCTTCTCAAAGAACCAGCATGAGGTTTCATTTATCTTTATCTGTTTTTTTGTGTGTGTTTTCTATTTTGTTGATTTCTCTTTTGATCTTTATTATTTCCTTTCTTCAACTTTCAACTTACTTTGTTTTAATTTGCTTTTTTTTTTTTTTTTTTTAGTTTCTGAAGGTGGAAACTGGGTTCACAGTTTGAGATCTTCCTTTTTTTCTAATATATGTGCTATAAATTTCCTTTAAGCACTGTTTTACTGGCATCCCACAAATTCTGATATGTTGCTTATTTTCATTCAGTTCAAAATATTTTTAAATGTCCTTTTTATTTTCCCTTTGATTCATGAGTTCTTTAGAAGTGTATTACTTAGTTTATGAGCATTTGGGGATTTCCAGAGATCTTACTATTACTCTTTATCAATTTAATTCCATACTATCAAGCAATTCTCTGGAATCTCTCTTAACTCTTTGAAAGCAGCATCACAGGGAGAAGACAAATTCATTACATGGAAATCCACCAGTGCTGGGGAACTGGGGAGTGGCAGGGAAGAATTGGAAGAGCTAATTCAGGCTGGTCTATATCCACCAGTTTCAATAATTTGTCATCCCAACAGTTTAGTCCTATCCTGATATTATGCTGTGGACACCAGGCAATCTGGGCTACTGCTTCTGATTTATGGCAATGGGACAAGTGACAGTCTCCTTTGCAATTTAGCATACAGACAAGAGCACAAGTTAAAATCTATCCCCTCCCCAAACCCTCTTACACTGTTGGTGGGAATGCAAACTGGTGCAGCCATTCTGGAAAATAATATGGAAGTTCCTCAAAAAGTTAAAAATAGAGCTACACCATGACCCAGCAATTGCACTACTGGGCATTTACCTAAAGGATACAAAATACTGATTTGAAAGGGTACATACACCCCGACGTTTATAGCAGCAATATCAACAATAGCCAATTATGGAAAGAGCCCAAATGTCCATCAACTGATGAATGGAAAAAGCTGTACACACACGCACACACACACATACACATACAATGGATATATATATAATGAAAAATTACTCAGCCATAAAAAAGAATGAAATCTTGCCATCTGCAATGACATGGATAGAGCTAAAGAGTATAATGCTAAGTGAAATAAGTCAGTCAGAGAAAGACAAATACCATATGGTTTCCCTCATATGTGGAATTTAAGAAACAAAACAAATGAACATGGGGGGGACGGAGAAACAGAGTCTTAACTCTAGAGAAGAAACTGATGGTCACCAGAGGGGAGGTAGGTGGGGGCAGGGGTGAAATAGGTGATGGGGATTAAGGAGGGCACTTGTTGTGATGAGTACCAGGTGTTGTATGGAAGTTTTCAGTCACTAAATTCTACACCTGAAACTAATATTATACTGTATGTTAACTAACTGGAATGTAAATAAAAATGTGAGAAATAAATAAATAAATAAAATCCACCCCTCCCCCCATCACCTATCCACCGTCTTTGAAGCCAGCTGCCCTAGACTGCTACACACATCAGATCTTAAGAGACTTTAACTTCCTCAGTGGTTTCTCACGTTTTTATATTAATTTCTTAGACCTATGTTTCTCCTTCTTCCTGGTGTGACCATTAGAAGATGGACCTAGCAAAAGAGGAAAAGATGGTGGAGGAGTAGGGGATCCTATTTAACCAGTCCCCCAGAACTGAGCTGGGTATCTACCAGACCACTCTGAACACCCACAAAATCAGCCTGAGAGGTAAGAAGATACATTTGGATCTCTAAAAACAGAATATTGGAGGCAGTTGGCTTCAAGGTATGAAGCAGTGAGCTGTGATTCCACGGGCAAATATCCAAAAATAAACGGAAGGGGGAGGGAGCCATGGGGATCCTGCACCCCTGGTGAGCACAAGCCTCCTGCTCTGGGGACAGGGCACAGACTAGCAGACCGGTAGCAGTGGGGAAAGGATGTTAGGGCAGCCCATTGGACTAAAACCCAGAGCAGTGGGCTGAGTGTGTGAACTGGGGATGGCTAGCGGTTTTAGAAGCAGAAAGGGCAGAGATGTGCCCCGACCTGGAGGCAAGGACTGGGAGTGCTGCTGAGGGGCTCACAACCCAGGACGCTGAAATTTATAGCAGCACAGACAGAAATGGAGGTAGTGTGGCCTGGAGACCTCACTGAAGAATACACTGTGATCTCTCTGCTCTGAGGCAGAGGGTTGGAAACGATCTCTTCTGCTCTGACTTTTGGAAGAGATGTGGAAAGCCGCCAGGGTAAGGCACCAGAGAACAAAAGCACCCCAAAACCGGTTTTCACTAAGCCCATCCCCCACCACAGGGGACGGGGCAACTCTGCCCAAACAGGGTTGCCTGAGTAACAGCATGGCAGGCCTCTCCCCCAGAAGACAGGCTGGGGGAACAAGAGGCCGACAACCCTAAGGTCCCTATAAAACAGGTGCATCTTCCTTGGGTTGTGGTCAATAATTTGGCATCCGTACATTCCCTCAACCACCCCTCAACAGAATGACTAGGAGGAGGAACCCCCAAAATAGGAAAGACTCAGAGACTGTGACCTCTGTCACAGATTTACAAATGGATACAGATATAACCAAGATGTCAGAGATGGAATTTGGGGTAGCAGTTGTGAAGACAATAGCTAGAATGGAGAAATTGATTAATGGCAACATAGAGTCTCTAAGGGCAGAAATGAAAACTGAACCAGCAGAACTTAAAAATGCTATCAATGAGATCCAATCTAATCTAGATAATCTAACAGCTAGGGTAAGTGAGGCAGAAGAATGAATTAGTGATCTAGAAGACCAACTGATAGAAAAGAAGGATAAAGAGAAGGCCAGGGAGAAACAACTCAAAGTCCATGAAAACAGAATCAGAGAAATAAGTGATACCATGAAACGTTCCAGTGTCAGAATTATTGGGATCCCTGAGGGGGTGGACAGAGAGAGAGGACTAGAAGATATATTTGAGCAAATTGAAGCTGAGAACTTCTCTAATCTGGGGAATGAAACAAACATTCGTGTCTCAGAGGCAGAGAGGACCCCTCCCAAGATCAAGGAAAACAGGCCAACGCCCTGGCATGTAATAGTGAAACTCGCAAATCTTAGAACCAAGGAGACCATCTTAAGGGCAGTTGGGGGGAAGAGATTCCTTATGTACAGAGGGACGAACATCAGAATAACCTCAGACCTATCCACAGAGACCTGGCAAACCAGAAAGGGTTGGCGAGACATATTCAGGGTACTAACTGAGAAGAACATGCAGCCAAGAATATTTTATCTGGCAAGGCTGTAATTTAGAATGGATGGAGAGATGCAGAGCTTCAAGACTGGCAGAACTGAAAGAATATGTGACCACTAAGCTGGCCCTGCAAGAAATATTAAGGGAGGTTCTATAAAAGGAGAAAGACCCCAAGAGTGATATACAACAGAAATTTACAGAGACAATCTATAGAAACAAGGACTTCAAGGACAACATGATGACAATAAATTCACATCTTTCAATAATCACTCTCAATGTAAACGGCCTAAATGCTCCCATAAAATGGCACAGGGTTGCAGATTGGATAAAAAGACAGGACCCATCCATATGCTGTCTACAAGAGACTCATTTTGAACCTAAAGATACATTCAGACTGAAAGTGAAGGGATGGAGGTCCATCTTCCATGCCAGCGAACCTCAAAAGAAAGCTGGGGTAACAATTCTTATATCAGACAAATTAGATTTTAAACTAAAGACTGTAGTTAGAGACACAGAAGGACACTATATCATTCTTAAAGGGTCTATCCAACAAGAAGATCTAACAGTTGTAAATATCTACTCCCCCAGCACAGGAGCAGCCATCTGCATAAGCCACTGTTAACCAAAATAAAGAGTCATATTGATAACAATACATTAATTGTAGGAGACCTCAATACTCCATTCTCAGCAATAGACAGATCATCTAAGCAGAAAATCAACAAAGAAACAAGAGCTTTGAATGACACACTGGCCCAGATGGACCTCATAGATATATACAGAACATTCCACCCTAAAACACCAGAATATTCATTCTTCTCAAGCACACATGGAACTTTCTCCAGAATAGACCACATACTGGGTCACAAATCAGGTCTCAACCAATACCAAAAGATTGAGATTATTCCCTGTATATTCTCAGATCATAATGCTTTAAAACTGGAACTCAGTCACAAGAAAAAATTTGGAAGAAATTCAAACACTTGGAAGCTAAAGACCACTCTGCTCAAGAATGTTTGGGTCAACCAGGAAATCAAAGAAGAACTTAAACAATTTATGGAAACCAATGAGAATGAAAACACATCGGTCCAAAACCTATGGGATGCTACAAAGCTGTCCAAAGGGGGAAATACATAACCATCCAAGCCTCACTCAAAAAAAATAGAAAAATCCCGAATTCACCAAATAACTTTACACCTTAAAGAACTAGAGAAAAAGCAACAAACGATGCCTAAGCCACACATTAGAAGAGAAATAATTAAGATTAGAGCAGAGATCAATGAATTAGAAAGCAGAAACACAGTAGATCAGATCAACGAAACTAGAAGCTGGTTCTTTGAAAGAATTTTAATAAGACTGATAAACCACTGGCCAAACTTATCCAAAAGAAAAGAGAAAGGACCCAAGTTAATAAAATTATGAATGAAAGGGGAGAGATCACGACTAACACCAAGGAAATAGAAACAATTATTAGAAATTATTACCAACATGCCAATAAATTAAGCAACCTGGAAGAAATGGATGCCTTCCTGAAAACCTATAAACTGCCAAGACTGAAACAGGAAAAAATTGACAACCTGAATTGACCAATAACCAGTAAGGAGATTTGAAGCAGTGATCAAAAACCTCCCAAAAAACAGAGTCCAGGGCCTGATGAATTCCCTGGGGAATTCTACCAAACATTCAAAGAAGAAATAATACCTATTCTCCTGAAGATGTTTCAAAAAATAGAAACAGAAGGAAAGCTTCCAGACTCATTCTATGAGGCCAGCATTACCTTAACCTCCAAACCAAGCAAAGACCCCATCAAAAAAGGGAATTTCAGATGAATATCCCTGATGAATATGGATTCCAAAATTCTCAACAAAATCCTAGCTAATAGGATCCAACAATACATTAAAAGGATCACCCACCACGACCAAGTGGGATTTATCCCCAGGATGCGTGGTTCAACATTCACAAATCAATCAATGTGATAGAACACATTAATAAGAGGAGGGAGAAGAACCATATGGTCCTCTCAATTAACACAGAAAAAGCATTTGACAAAATACAGCATCCTTTCCTGATTAAAATTCTTCAGAGTATAGGGATAGAGGGAAAATTCCTCAAGTTCATAAAAATCCATCTATGAAAAACCCACAGCGAATCTCATCCTCAATGGGGAAAAGCTGAGAGCCTTTCCCTTAAGATCAGGAACACGTCAAGGATGCCCACTCTCGCCACTATTGTTCAACATAGTACTAGAAGTCCTACCAACAGCAATCAGACAACAAAAAGAAGTAAAAGGTATTCAAATTGGCAAAGAAGAAGTCAAACTCTCTCTTTGCAGATGACATGATACTTTATGTGGAAAATCCCAAAGACTCCACCCCCAAATTACTAGAACTCATACAGCAATTCAGCAATGTGGCAGGATACAAAATCAATGCACAGAAATCAGTTGCTTTCTTATACACTAACAATGCAACTGTAGAAAGAGAAATTAGGGAAACAATTCCATTTACAATAGCACCAAAAAACATAAGATACCTCGGAATAAACCTAACCAAAGAGGTAAAGGATCTATACTCTTGGAACTACAGAACACTCATGAAAGAAATTGAAGAAGACACAGAAAGATGGAAAAACATTCCATGCTCATGGATTGGAAGAATAAACATTGTTAAAATGTCTATGCTACCCAGAGCAATCTATACATTCAATGCCATCCCGATCAAAATTCCAATGACACTTTTCAAAGTGATGAAACAAACAATCCTAAAATTTGTATGCAATCAGAAAAGACCCCAAATCACCAAGGAAATGTTGGAAAAGAAAAACAAAGCTGGGGGCATCACATTGCCTGATTTCAAGCTATATTACAAAGCAGTGATCACCAAGACAGCATGATACTGGCACAAAAACAGACATATAGACCAATGGAACAGGATAGAGAACCCAGATATGGACCCTCAACTCTATGGTCAAATAATCTTTGACAAAGCAGGAAAAAACATGCAATGGAAAAAAGACAGTCTCTTCAATAAATGATGCTGGGAAAATTGGACAGCCACACGCAGAAGAATGAAACTTGACCATTCTCTAACACCATACACAAAGATAAACTCAAAATGGATGAAAGACCTCAATGTGAGACAGGAATCCATCAAAATCCTAGAGGAGAACATAGGTACTAACCTCTTCGACATCGGCCACAGTAACTTCTTTCAATATACGTCTCCAAAGGCTAGTGAAGACAAAAGCAAAAATGAACTTTTGGGACTTCATCAAGATAAAAAGCTTCTGCACAGCAAAGGAAACAGTCAACAAAACAAAGAGGCAACCCCCAGAATAGGAGAAGATATTTGCAAATGACACTACAGACAAAGCGCTGATTTCCGAGATCTATAAAGAACTTCTCAAACACCCAAAAAACAAATAATCAAGTCAAAAAATGGGCAGAAAACATGAATAGACACTTCTCCAAAGAAGACATACAAATGGCTAACAAATACATGAAAAAATGTTCATCATCATTAGCCATCAGGGAAATTCAAATCAAAACCACATTGAGATACCACCTTACACCAGTTAGAATGGCAAAAATTGACAAGGCAAGAAACAACAAATGTTGGAGAAGTTATGGAGAAAGGGGAACCCTCTTACACTGTTGGTGGGAATGCAAGTTGGTACAGCCACTTTGGAAAACAGTGTGAAGGTTCCTTAAAAAATTAAAAATAGAGCTACCCTATGACCCAACTGATGCAATTGCACTACTGGGTATTTACCCCAAAGACACAGATGTAGTGAAAAGAAGGGCCATATGCACCCCAATGTTCATAGCAGCATAGCAGCAATGTCTTCAATAGCCAAACTGTGGAAAGAGCTGAGATGCCCTTCAATAGATGAATGGATAAAAAAGATGTGGTCCGTATATACAATGGAATATTACTCAGCGATCAGAAAGGATGAATACCCAACTTTTACATCAACATGGATGGGACTGGAGGAGATTATGCTAAGTGAAATAAGTCAAGCACAGAAAGTCAATTATCATATGGTTTCACTTATTTGCAGAACATAAATAGCATGGAGGACATTAGGAGAAGGAAGGGAAAAATGAAGGGGGGGAAATCGGCAGGAGAGACAAACCATGAGAGACTATGGACTCCCAGTAACAAACTGAGGGTTTTAGAGGGACAGGGTGTGGGGGGATGGGTTAGCCCGGTGATGGGTATTAAGGAGGGCACGTACCGCATGCAGCACTGGGTATTATATGAAAACAATGATCATGGATCACTACATCAAAAACTAATGATGTTTTGTATGGTGACTAATGTAACATAATAAAATTAAATTAAATTTAAAATAAAAAAGAAGATGGACTTAGTAACCCCTCTAGTTCACCATGTTATAAAAAAAAAAAATACAGGCCATGGCATGTGCGATTCACCCACATATCCAACAAATATTTATGGAATGTTTATTATGTTCCAGGAGATGTTCTGTATGCTGAGGATAATAGAAGTGAACAAAACAGACAAAATTTGCTCTCCTCAGGGCCTTACACTAGTGTGGATAGACAGAAAATAAATAAACAAGTAAAATCAAGTGTATGTCAGATGGTGATAAGTGGTGTGGAAGGTAGGTAAAAGGGTACAACTTAAAATAGGTCAGTCAAGGAAGACATCATCCTGCAGATGATAATGAGTTGAAGCCCGAGGAGGTGTTGGAGTGAGCCCCATATATCTGAGGGCAGTTTTCCAAGTGAGAAGAATCACAAGGGCAAAACTCAGCAGGAAATGAATTGGTAACTTGAAGAACAGCAAAGAAGCAGGCCATTGTACCTGAGCAAAAAGACCCAATGGAAAAGGGGAAAGAGAAGAGGACAGAAAGGTATCATCATGTAGGGTCAGTGGACAGACTTTTCATTTTACTCTGAGTGAGATGGGAAACATTAGAGGTTTTAAGCGGAAAAGTGGTATAATGTACCTAGGTGTAAAGGATCATTTCAATTACCATGTTGAGACCAGAGCTGGGGGTTGGTCAAGGGTACTTGAGGGGAGACCAATTAGGAAGATATTGCAAGAATCCATGTGTGGTATTATTGTGACTGGTACTAAGGGTATCGGGAAAGAGTCAAATTCCAGATATACTCTGAAGGTAGAACCAACAGGCTTCGCTCATAGGTTGAATGTAGGGGCGATATGGAAAAAGAAATCATAGATGACTCTAAGACTTCTGGCTTGAGCAAAAAAAAAGATGGACAAGACAAAGGGAGACACAAGTTTGGGACAGGATGGTGTCCAGTTTGGAATGTGTTATGTTTGAGTTGTCTCTGCATTATCAACATGAAGATGTCAGGGAGAAAGTGACACAGGAGCCTGGAAAGAAAGGAAGAAATCCAGGGTGGAGATAAAAATATGTGTTGTCAACATTTAGATGGTATTAATACACTAAGTCTAGATGAGATCGCCTAGGGAGCGAGTTTAGATTCAGGAATAGTTGCTCTGGGACACTCCAACATTTATAGGTCAAAGAGTTGCCGAAAATGCAGTGAAGACCGAGTAGACACAGCCAATAAGATTGGAAGAAAATGCAGATGCCAAGTAGGTAAATGTTTCAAGGAGAAAGGAGTGATCAAATGTGTCAAATTGTGCTGCAAGAAATCAGGTAAGGACTGAGAATTGACCACTGCATTTTGCAGCATGGAAATCATCATAACCTTTACTATGCACTTTTCTACTTTATGGTTTACCCAACTTGTTTTTCCAAAGAAGTAGAAATGCTCTAAAATTTCCAGTTTACTCTTGTGTTTGTGATACTTTGTCCTCGTGTTTCCAATCATTTTCTTTCTTTATATATGTCAGTGAGATGTCATTTGGCTCATAAATTTTCCTAACAGTTTTATCTTCATTGAACTTTCCTCTTAATAATAAAAAAAAATTTTCCTGTTTAAAGCTTTTATACTGAATTCTACCTTGCCTTATTGTGATCTCTGAGTTAATACCTTTTAGAACTACACCAAAATCAGACAAGGTCCACAGATGTGACAATAGAACTGAAAGAAGAATATCAAGTACTAAGCAATTGAGTTAGATCTGAAAGCTCATTTTGTTGGTCTGGAGCAATTGTTTTCTCCTGGAGCAGAGGCCAAAGCATGAATGTAATTTTTAGATTTCTATTTAGAACTAATATGATAAACAGCCTCCCTATTGATGGGCTAATCTTTTTGCACCACTTGCTGACCTTGGCCCTCTTCTTCCCCCCCCCGCCCCCGCACATACTCCCCATCCTCCATATCTCATGAGTTATCTTCCTAAAAACTAACCATGGTCACTCTTCTCTGCTTAGATATCACTTTGATCCCTGTTACTTATAAGATATTGTCCAAACCCTTTGGAATCAAACTCATGAGAATCTTCTCAATCCTACAGTTGATGTATCTTGCTTCATCTTCTAGATCTATATCCTTCCTACCCACCTAGTACTGCCCTAAAACAATTTATTGTGTTTTGTCATAGGCTATGTTTTCCTCTCTAATGAATTGGACTTCTCCTTTACGTGAACTGACAAATGCCCACTCATCTTCCAAGGTTCTTCTTAAAAGTCTGTCTCTTTCAGTGTGAACCTTTCCCCAGGCAGAACTGGCTTCATCTACCCATTGATTTGCTCCACAATTTGTTGCCACCTCTATGGTGACCATAATCTCGTTGCATTGCTATTAGTTGCTTTCTTCTCTACTGGAGCACCGGGAGGACAGTGACCACACCCAGAATGGGAACTTGTACCCAGTGAGTGCTCAATAAACACTTGTGAACTAAGAAAAATCAATGGCTAAATATATTAATATTTAATCAAAACAACTACAATAAACCCTTACTTATATTTTAAAATGTCTGTGAATAAAGAACTGAACAAGATGGAGAAAAAAAAGATGTTATATTTTGAGTAGTATCATTCTTGATGGATCCCATAAAAGCATAATAATTTCTTTTTTCATCTCCAGTGTATCTGTTCGAATACATAAGTGGTCATTTAATGAGCAAAGTGCCCTGGCATCACAGTGCTTAACTTGAACATCTTTTTAGTGCACCAAGGCATCTAGCCTTTAGGGTTGTAAATCCATCCTTGAGTGGCTTTAATCTCCTATAACAACCAAGACCCAATGTTTTTTTTATCAGAATCTGCTTCAGACAATGGTATACATAACTATTTTTAAAGGTCATCTATAAACTTTCATAAATAAGCAGGCTAGGTAAAAAGGAAAAAATTGGAGATACTTTATTTATATGATAGAGAAATCTCACATTAAAGTCTTCATCATTTCATTAATTCACAAAAAGCACTATCTCGGTTACAATTAAAGGAAAAGATTCACACCAAACCATAAAGACTTATTTTGTCTTCTTTTCTTCCCCCTGTAATAAGAACAAAAATATACTAAGTACCGATTCAATGAATGGGTGCAGAAGGTAACTGGTTCTATTATTTTACATCAGGGAAATACTAAGTAGAAGGGAAGGTCTTCTGATGGCATTTGCTGAAACCTTAGAAATAACCTAAAAAGAAATAACCTAAGAGAATTTTGAGGTTGTTGAGTCACTGATTTACCATGGTGGACACAACTTTGTTCCAGTGTTTTTAAAATAAACTTTCTGCTGCATTGCATTTATTTTTTAAGAAAAGAATTTAATGGGGGCACCTGGGTGGCTCAGTTGGTTAAGTGTCTGCCTTCAGCTCAGGTCATGATCCCAGTGTCCTGGGATTGAGCCCCGCATCGGGCTCCCTGCTCTGCGGGGAGCCTGCTTCTACCTCTCCCACTCCCCCTGCTTGTGTTCCCTCTCTCTATGTCAACTAAATAAAAATAAAATCTTAAGAAAAGAAAGAATTTAATGGTAGGTCTCAGGACATATTTCACTATGGATCAGTACTTTGGGAGAATGATCATTATATTTATCCTTGTCTGAATTTTTTGTTACCTGAAGTAATTTAAACTCCCAAAGCAGCACGAGTCTTTGCAATCAGTTTTGGACCCTGAAAAATATAAACAAATAAGAATCAGCCGACGAAGACATGGATGACTGTGTCAGTTACACAGTGAACTCTCCACTATCTAGGGGTGAATTCAAGTACATCTCTGATGCCAACAAGCTGGGACAATGGAAGTCAGAGAAAAAAAAAATCCACTCACCCCTACAGTATAGATAGTGTGTTCTTCCTATGCCAATTTCCAGGTTGTGACCAATCGTCACCACACCCCTCACCTTCCTCCACATGTCAGTCATAGCAACTGGAAGGTTTGCAGAGAAAGTATAACCACTGTGTGCTAATGGTCTCTATATCTAAATGAATGTCTTCTCTCATCAAGGGACATTTTTCTTTTTGTAGCTTATATATCAGAAATGGTTTGCATCAAACCTATGTTATCAGTTTTGTTTTATCTGATTTGGTTATTGGTGTCCCACCCTCTTCTACTAAAAACACAGACATATACTGGTAAGTGTACACTTGACAAAAAGGCAGAATTACAGGATATCTTTTAAAATTATAATGATGCGTGGCGCCTGGGTGGCTCAGTCAGTTAAGCGTCTGCCTTCGGTTCGGGTCATGATCTCAGGGTCCTGGGATCGAGCCCCACATCGGGCTCCCTGCTCGTGGGGAGCCTGCTTCTCCCTCTGCCACTCCCTTTGCTTGTGCTCTCTCTCTCTCTCAAATAAATAAATAAAATATTTTTAAAAATAAACAAAATTATAATGATGCTATATTCAAATATATCTAGTAACATAGACTAAAGGCTTACTAAATGTAGCCAATTATAAATCCAGTTAAAATTGCTAAATAATAAGATTAAGATAATTCCTAATTACTAGTCTGTTGGAATACCAAGGTATGCTCCTAAATGAGTTTAAAAATATTTTTTATAAATATTCCCCCAATATCTTGTTTGCACAATTAATTTGCTATTAAATCCTCTTAATCTAGTTAGCTGAATTGATCAGTTTTTAGGCCAGAAACTGTCTAAATTATCTTCAATTAATTACATATTCACTTTATAGTTTACTCTACCAGGAAATAAATCAAACTTACTAATTCTCTTAACATATTTGAAAATTATGCTTCTTCCTAATATTTAGTGAGAAAATTGGGATTATTTCTTAAATATCATAAAATCCCTTAATCTATTTCTAAATAAATTTAAATCTCTCTGGCATTATTTTCAAGTTATAGATTAGTGGAATATTCTTTTCATTATGCATTACAGAAAATGCCCTCCCAAGGATTTCGAATGTGAAAATGAGCTGCACGTACCTCTTCCTCAAAGCAGGCTTCCTGCTGTTGGCCTTGGCAGCACTTTTCCAGTAGACCAGAGAAATCTGCAATGACAGCCTCAAGTTGTTCTTCTGTTATTTGTGGCTTTTGCTTCACAAGGTTAATGAGAAACCTATAATTTAAACAAAATAAAAGAGAAATCTGTTATGCAAAGGTATTTTTCTAAAGCCTTCCTAGTGGAGAATTTTTAGGGCCCTCTCAACCCTCTGCCCCCAAACCTTACTCCATCAACCCATCACCAGACTTACAACCCCTACTCTGTCCAATGCCTTCATCAGAAAGACTGAGGCTAGAAATAGACAGGTGTTCTACTGGTCTGGATTTGTGCAGATTATAGCTGAAACATGATTTTATAGTTCCACCGTGCTTACATGTAGTAAGACACGGTCTTTTTCTTACTTACCTGGAATATCCTTTCCAGTTCTCCACTCTAGAGTACATCCTATCCATACTCAAAGGCCCAGATTTCCAAACTCCTGCCGTCCATAATTATCACACCCTTACCTGAGCACTGGCTCCACCAATCATCTGTGCTACTCAGTTAGCAACACTTTCATATGGGAATTGATGTTGACCGGGGAATAGGGAAGAAGACTTGGCAGAGGAGGCAGCATTCTTACTGTACCTCAGGACATGACACAGATTGTGACAATGGAAAAGGGAAGAACAGGTTGTCCGAAATGAAGGAAGACCATTTCCAAAGCAAGTGGGTATTAAAATGCATGGGAATTTGGAGAACATAAGTTCCATTGACTTGGATTACCATCACCCCATTACAGGATGCCTCATACAATGAAATGAAATGTGCATTCTATCTCATAACACCCATACTTCATCGTTGAATCAAATATTATGGTTATTCTCTTCAAAAAGTAAACAGTGTGAAAAAAGGTTCAATGGTGTTTTTCCAGTGTTTTGGAATGGAAATACCCAAACTTACTGCCAAGACATATCCCAATTCTCCAAAATAGATTGCCCACTTTCCCTCAGTCCCAACACATATCACAACAATAGTTACAATGGAGACTATTTTTACAAACAAAAAATCGTCTGCCCTTGTGAATTTTTCCAGACCTATGTTCCAAGGAGGCTGTGAAGACACTGAGACAAAACTATTTTAAAAGCCACTTTCAGTGCTTTGGGGCAATAATTTCTCCTAATGAGCCCAAGATTGTTGGGTGTGTAAGGCAGAAATCTCAACTACTATTTATTGTTGTTGGTCTTCTCCATGCTAGCAAATAACAATTTCTTACTGTTGCTTCATTCTTTGCAGTGCTACACCCTGAGCTTGGCACAGATCCTTATGGAAGATGAACTTGTCAGAAGAGAAGGGTGAAGGGGTGTATGTTTCATCCACCACTAAGCTGCTGAAACACGGCCTCCTGTTGGCGTATGAAGAAGTGCAGCACTGACCAACACCAGGGTTTACAGGAGTCTCCTCGTGCCTGATGCATAATTGTCCAATAATAAGGTCAGCCTGGTTAAGAAAATGAGAAAGAAGACAGCAAAGCAACTCAGCATTAGCCACTAAGTTGATTCAGGTTTCCAGAGAATCGTTGCGATTTTTAATGCCCAGTAATTTATAAATATTACAGAAAAATTTGCTACCTGTGTAGGGTCATGTGTTGCCACATTGCAGATTCTTTTTTACCCATTTGTTTGGGATAAACCTCACCATTTAGTGGCAGATTTTCCATAGGTAATGTTGAAGATAGTCCTTTCAGCTAGTTCTGTCAGCTATTTGAAATACACTTCCACTTACACACCTACTTCCAAAGGGGAAAAAATTATCTGCCCTGACCTAGGAAATCAATACATGGCTTAAATTTCTTACGTATACCTAGCTGAGCTTTCTATTTTATTTTGCAGATCCAGAGAATCGCTTTCTGAAGGTAAGAATAGCACAAGCCTAACCCATTCATATACATACATACATGCACACATGCATGCATACAGCTAATATATAATCCTAATTGAAAAGAAATAAGGCTGGGGCACTGGGTGGTTCAGTCGGTTAAGTGTCTGACTCTTGATTTCGGCTCAGGTTATGACCTTAGAGTCTGGGATCAGCCCATCTGCGGCTCTGTGCTCAGCTCAGAGTCTGCTGGAGATTTTCTCTCCCTCTGTGCCTCCCCACCCCCTAAAATAAATAAATAAACCTTAAAAATAAAAAAGAAAAGAAAGAAGGCCAAAATGTGTGTGTGTGGGGGGGTGTCTTTTAAGGCTTTCCTAATGTAGAATCCTCCTACCTTCCACATGTCAGAGATATTTCTTAAACACCTAGCAATAACTTGTAATAAGGGTCAACATGTTTTGTGTGTATATTGTGTATCAGGCCAGTGCTGAATGAGTTACAAGGATTACCTCATTTAAGACAGTGTGGGTGGTAACAATTCTTATTCCCAAATGTCAGATGAAAAAGCTGAAGCCTAGAGAAATAACTCGCTTTCCAGAGTGACGCTACTAACAAGTGGTGAAAGTGGGATGAGGATGTGGGCAGGAGGCTTCCAGAACATACACTTCTGATCTGTTACGAAGTCCTGTGTCCCTGCAGCCTCTCAATGTGTGGAATTCAATAAATGATGAAGACGATTCTGAATCACAGGAATCCTTTCACTCCTAACTTTTGGTGGAAAATTCCAAGACACGATGACTAGCTAGCAAGTAAGTCCTCAGCATCAGAAAAAGGAAAAAGAGGATAAGGGCAACAATAAATGTACAACTTTGTTCACAATTGTGATTTTAAGGGGAAAAATAATGAACGAAAATTCAGACTGTAATCTTACGTGTGATGCTAGTGACATTAGAAAATAAAGATGACTGGCATTGCTAACTAGAAAGTCATGTTATTATTCAGAAGGACTTAGCCTGCTCTATACTCTTTACCTTGTTAAAGGGGGAAAATGTCCCTAATATAATAAGACTATACTACAAAAGGCAAATATGTAAGTATGGCTGAAAATAAAATGACTAATTTTCATCTCTCAGAAGTGAAGCTTTCTATTTTATTAACTCAATTCACATTTTTTTCACTGCATCCATTAGACCAAAGCCAGTGCTCATGGGTGCACAATGGTGTAACTCAGATACATGGGTGAACTAGATGCAGGGGGATAATAGCAGCGTGGAGGTGTGTGAGACAAGCAAGGAAATTCTGAAAAAGGTATGGCCTTGAGTGCTGGAGTTTGGGCTCCAGGAAGAGGTGCATATGCATTCAAATATCAGCCCCACCATTTCCTACCTGGGAGACATTGGTCCTAACATAACTTCTTTGAGCTTCATTTTCTCTATCTATAAAATGAAGATGATAATGGGGCATTTCAAAAGGGAGTAGTATAATCGTTAAATGAGAGAATACATCTGTTAAAAGAAGTGCAGTGTGGGTCTTTAGAATAATCCTGAAGAATTGCTATGTTGTTATTAGGGTGAAGTGATGGTCTCCATGTTGGTTTAGGAAAGGTGGCTGGTGAGAAGCAGGGCCTCAAGGTGTAGGGGAGTTTGAAGTCCAGTAGGCTCACTCCTTGGTTTTCTTTTTCTTCTTCTTTTTAACAATAAAGTATATAGTGAACAAAAAGAAGAAATCTTGAATTGAACGACTTGTTGGTTGTTATATCTTTCCCGTCCATAAACCTTGCTCAGACAGTGCTGGATACACCGGCCGCACTCCCACCAGCCATTCTAGAAGGACAGGCGGCCTAGCCACATGCCAACTGTTCAGAGCTGAGTTCATGCCCTCTCCAACTGTAACGAGTTGAACAAGCCTGGTAAAGCCATCTCCACAGTGGTTTTTACCATTTGCCCTTGGTGGGAATCATGAGACTATTTCAAGCCACATGGGGCAGAAACAATGGGACTAAACAAAACACTCACCGCTCCCTCGCCACAGGCCAACTGTTTGTCCTCACTGAGTTGGCAACAAGTAGCTGCTGCGGTTGCCATTTTCCTGGTGAAGGCCATCAGCTCAGGTGGGGTCAGCTGAGGGGCCTTCTTTGTGTATGCAACAAGAAACCTGGAAGAAGCATTTTTCACCAAATCCTGAGTTATTTGTGAGTTTTGGGACTCCTCACTCCTCAAAGACCCTCTTTTGGTATCAGAAGCCATGAAGTCAGCTCATTTGCTTTATCCACATGGCACTGGGACCACCTTTCGAGATGCATTTACTCTAACAACCACCCCCTGTACTTCTATTCTATCAACATATCACAATGGGAAAACAAACGCTGGATGATAGGCTGACTTCTATTCCCAACCTCAAAGCTTCACTGATTGTAATTTTGATCTATTTCATGTTTTGACGATGACAGACTGCAACAGAATAAATAGCTTTTCTGCAAAAATCTGCACAATTTGGGGAAGCCAAAGCCAGTGCCAAAGATCAGACCTTCACAAATCATTCTTCCTCCTCCCTAAAAGAGGGAAATGGGGATCCCCACCTTCTCCCAAGGGAAACTGGGTGATCAGATTACACTGATTTCCAATCTGAAATAGGGGCTGAAATTAGAGTAGTGTTGGGTGACTAATTTAGGTTGCTATTTCCCCTCACCATTTCATCATTTTAAATCACTAAAAATACTGTTCAAAAAAACATACGCAAAAAACAAAAAACATACGCATTTTGTAAGTAATATTCTCCTAGCTTCTGGAAGAGGCCACAGCTTCGTTTTGCCAATGCTTGGCTTTCTTGGATGTATTTCTCTAATTCCTCTTCCTGAAAATACAAGTATTATTACATACTTTTTTCTCTTCCTGAACACAAAACTTTGTAAAAATTGATCAATAATATGTTATTCTATTATGACACCAATCTTAGAAAAAACAATTTTAGAGGTTTTTTAATACTAAGGATAATAAGGTGTGAATTGTGAGAATTAAAACAAATGGACTTTGAGGAGATTAAAATTTTGTGAATCACACAGAATTCAATCTTTGGATAAAGGACTACAGTTCTTTCTGTATAAATTCCTGCTTTTCTGGAACTGTTCAACAATGAATATTATTTTTATTCTGTGTGTCAAGGAACTTTTGGTTAACATTTTTACTTCTAAAGTAGACCACTAGTTGTTGACTACTAGTTAATAACTACTTAATATCTAGATGACTACTCAATAGATATAACTCATTAGCTACTGGTTAATAACTAGATGCTCTCAAAAAAAAACACAGTATTTTTAATGGGTGATATCCATGCAGGTTTTCAGACTCTCCCTAAAGCTAGAGCAAATTACCCCTTTATCCTGGCATTCAAGACGGTTTTCAGACTGGGAGCACTTCTCCAATAACTCCTGGTATCCTTTAGAGACTCTTAGAACAACTGGGACAGCAAGTTTCGTATGTCTTCTCGAATATTCATAAGTAAATCTGGAATATGTGTGAAAAAATATCATGTTATTGGAATTAAGACACAATTTATTCCTGGGTTATATGGCATGAAAAAGTTAAAATTCAAATACATAAACCTGGAAATCAAATTACGACTTGAACTATATGCATGGTAAAACTAATACAAATAACAATCCCTCCAACTGTTTTAAATGGTATTTTGTTTTCTTCTGCACTCTTCACCTGGGTTTTTCAATTATGAGCTTCACAGTCATTCATTCAACAAATGTTTTTCCAGTGCCGACTCTATGCAAGCATTTCTCTAAGCAGTAAGGATTCAATAATGTATAAGATAAAATGCCTGACCTCTCAAAAGCATACATTATTGAATAAATAAAGCATACAGAATTGAATAAGCGAGAAATAGGTCATCAAATTCAGGTGGTGATAAATCAATGAAGAGAAGATACAACAGAAGGGGAAAAGTGACTCCTGATTGACAGCATTGGTTAAGAAATGTCTCTTTGGACTGCTCTTTTGGAACAGAACCTGGGTGAAGGAAGCTACATAAAGATCTGGGGGAAGACCATTCTCAGCTGAGAAAATTTCTACTGCCAAGAACCTTTCTAAGTGAAGAACTGTTACTGTTAAGCAATTAGCGTTGGATGTGTGGGTGGGTGAATTTAAAGATAATTCTTGGATTTACTAATTGTATTTCCAAGTTATAGAAGTAAGTCATATTTAGTTCTGCCACCAATAAATTGTCAATGCAGGTTTTTTCAATCTGGACTTTGTTCTTGTGTGCGTAATTTTATTTAGCAAATGATGTGTGAATGTCCAATCTGAAAGCAATGATAAAGTGATATCCTTAGGGAATATTAAAAAGAAAACCGGGCCATTATTTTCATTCTTACATTAGAACCAGACTCTTAAATTTATAAAGACTCTTGGAGATCATTAGGCATAATATCCTAAGAGTTGCAAAAATCTCTCCTCTGATGGTGTCCATAGAACACTGTACAATAAAGGGCAATGTATTAACTTGACTGCTTGCTTCCCTTAAAGGCAAATAGAATGAGAACATGTGCTATCAATTATATCGATACAATTAACTACTATACTGCAAGTGTCTCAACATATGTTTTGATTTTCTTACAAAAATAAAACATATATTAAATAAATAGCAAATAAACTGTTCTAATAAAAGCTCTTCTATCTACCATTATCTATTGAGTTATACTTGGGAGAAAGTTCTTAAAACATGCACAATGAAAAAGCACGTTCTTAACCATGAGCCCTTCTTATCACAAAATACTCGGATCTTATTTGGAAGCTCAGTGGTGGTCTTTATATGAGTAATCCATGCAAAGATGACAATGCTTCTGATCCCAGAGAAATTGACACAAAATAAAATATAACCTCAGTTAATATAGTGGAAGTCCCCTCAGTGTAAGATAGATCCCATTTCCTTATTCCCTACTCACCTGCTTAATATATTTTGACTCTACATTCTAGTATCACCCTCACATGCTGAGCTCAAAAACCATAGCTATCATTCCCCATGTCAGCCACACAAAGCTGTCAGCTACATCCTAATCTTTACTTATGTGAACATACATTTACCGAGTGTGTTACCTTGCCATGAAAAGATCTTTTTCCCTTGAAGAAAATTGGTTGAAATCTCTTTCTCCTAAAAACCTATTTAGATTTGGAGATAAGCCTTCAGGTTTGTCATCATTTTCTGCATGAATTATGCATTGACCCAGTTCAAGTATGGGCAATTTGCAGCATTCTGCTATTTTGCTTGACAGAATATCTTGTTGAGAACATATGTAAGACATAATTTTTTCCTGTAATAGGAAAAATGAAGTATAAGTTTTAAAGGTTTATTCTTTAACGCGGGACCTCAGGGCCAATTCTAGGAAGGAAGGGAGGGAGGGAGGGAGGATTGAAGGGTGGGAGGAAGGGTAGAAGGGGGGGGGAGCAAAGAACTAAGGAAGGAATAGAAAGAAGGCATTTTACTTTGTCTCCCATTTTAGTGCTTTCTCCCTAGTCTGCCTTTCCTCACTCCTTTTCACCGACCCCTGTTTGTTCAATTCTTCCTTTCATAGCTGTCAACTAAAACCTATTTTATTGTATTGGGAAGATTTTTAAAACAAGAGAGAAATATACGCTCCAAACCAAATGACATGCACATTGGTATATATCTTTCTATTACTACTGAAATTTGCTGCTGGACGTTTGCTGTTGACGTCCTAATACGGAGAGCAAACTTTCTGCTCCATTGTTAACAGAACAATCTGCAGTGACCCACTGTGACCTCCAGAGGGCAGGCTATAGATAATGAAATGGCAGCTCATCTAAGTGGCCAGAATGAAGCCAAGCTTACATATCACTGTCACGGGACCAAAAATTCTATGCATTCTCAATAGGGGCAATTAGAAAGCATTATTCAGCCATTAAAATCAATTTACATACCATACTGAAATTAATTTTGCCATTTTAAAGGAAAAGGGTGGTTATGAGCTCCAAAAATGGAAAAATAATTTTTAAGTGCCTATAGAAATTAGTAAAATTGTCAATTAAAACCAAGAAAACTAACTTCAAAAAAAAAATAGTTCTTATTATGGTGCCTACTATGCAGGTAAAAACTTTTAAAAGGAAAAATAGATGAAATCGGAAATCTGTCTTTGGGAATCTTCCCAGGCTCCTCGCACCAGGATCTCTGCCGGTGCTCAGAGACCCTGCCGCTCAGGCCTCTTCCAGCCTCAGCTTCCGGCTGCCTTCCAGGACTCTTTCAGCCAAACTGCGGAGGGACCTGCTGAAATAAGCATTTTATCCTCATGTTCGATCTTTTGGAAACCATGTTCAAGCCCAGATTTTCGAGCCATTTGAATATCTAAGAGCAATAATTTTAAACCTTCTTGGAGAAGAAGGTGTCTCATCAGGGACTGGAGAGGGAGTAATTTGGGGATAGACGGGCCTCTGGTACAGTATCAAAGAAGCCTAAGGTTGGCCCAAAAGAGACCAATGCCACGCTGCTTAAATGGTGACCAACTATGGCATGCTCGAGGATTCTGTGTTGGGGGTTTGGGGGTTTTGGTTTTTAATTCTCCTAGAGCCCAATATCCATACCTCTCTTTGGCGCGGTTAGCTTTGTACCTTGTAGAACAGTTTCTTGTGTTATTTTTGTTGTCTCTTGTGCTATTTTGCTGTATTCATATAATAGATATCTCTATATGATAGATATAATAGAGCCCCTTCTGTGTGCCAGGCATCCTGCTGTCAGCCTTTGGAGATTAACAGTAAACAGAAGACAGTCCCCAAGCGTCTCATCTCTATCAGACTATAAATTCCCTGAGCTTAGCTTGTGCCTTCATAACAAGTGTCCTTCACAGTGTCTAGCACACAGAAAGTATTCAATATATATTTGTCAAATGAAAAATAAATGGAGGGGCGCCTGGGTGGCTCAGTCGTTAAGCGTCTGCCTTCGGCTCGGGTCATGATCCCAGGGTTCAGGGATCGAGCCCCGCATCGGGCTCCCTGCTCCGCGGGAAGCCTGCTTCTCCCTCTCCCACTCCCGCTGCTTGTGTCCCCTCTCTCGCTGTATCTCTCTCTGTCAAATAAATAAAATCTTTAAAAAAAAAAAGAAAAGAAAAATAAATGGATGGAAAAACAAATTTGTTAAAACAGTCTGTCCCTCCCCCACCAAGATCCTATGTGGAATTTACAATCTCCTTCAAAAGAAAGAATGAATGAACGGGGCACTAGTCTCATGAGAGGAGAACATCTCTTAAGTGAAAGGCAGGATCAACAGAAGATGGTTTCAGTTTCACTATCAAGAAGTCTGTGACTTTCCTCAGCCAGCTAGTTACCCTACCCTGTGACCAACTCAAACAGCCTTCTCCCGTTTAGAATGAGAGCAAAAGAAAGAGAAGTTAGTGGAATTATGTCAGGAGGCAAGACTCTTTACCCCATCCTGCAGACATTCCAGCACATTTCCTCTACAACATTCCTCATGTATGTGGGCCACATCCAGGACCAGTTTCTGAATTTCAGTAAAATTAGCTTTGGAAAACTTCTGACTCAGTTTTGTAACCGTTCTAAAGGAGGGAAAGAAATAGAAGTCAATCCTGGTTATCTACCCACATTAAATAATACTTAGAGTATTAGTGTAGTTGCTGCTCCAAAGAGAAAGAACTGAATGAAGTGTTCCTGCTGTCCCAAAAGAAAAGGAAAAGCATTCTAAGTCCAGTATGTTCCAGCCCAATCTTTCAACGCAGTGGCTTTCTAAATTGACCTGTCCCCACAAGTAGTTTGGACATGATTTATTTGTCTTTAACAGCTTTCCTGTGAATTGGGATGAAATCTGTCTTTTCACTGCTCATCTATGATGCTGGGTGTTTGGAATCACCTTAGTGAGTGGACAGGAAAAAATTAAAAGGACACACAATTAAGAAAGAGAAAATTCCATGAGAATAACAATCATTTTTTACTTGGGAGAAAAAAAACACTTGTGGGACTACAGGAAGGGGTGTCTGTGCGAATCAATGAAGTGAGACAAGAGAGTAGAGCAGACTAAACATCCAGACGTGTCAGCACGCCAAGTCACATAGTGTGTGGCCCAAAAGGGAAGTAAGAAGGAAAAAGTCGTGTGACTTCTACATATTTCCTTAAATTTTAAGAGATGTCTAGATGAAGGCTCTACTCCCTAGAGCAACTGGTGGTGTTGCTGCTTCTGATAAGGGTAGATTTTCTTTATGAATGTATAACATTTAAGTGTAATCACTTATGGATAGTAAATGATAAATACAGTCATTATAATAATATTTTAATTCATATTTTGTTAGTAATTCATGAGTCCATCTACGTTTCCAGTAGAGTTGGAAGGTAGTTAAAGCAACATCTGACCTATTCCAAGAAAAAAATTTCAGGCAGTCTTGGAACTAACTCCATAACTACAAACCTTATCCTAGATCTCCACTGGGTATAGTATGTTTAAATGTGTAATTTACCAAGCAAACAAATAAATAAACTGTGAATGCATGGACTTAATAGTCTTCCATTAGCATCTCAGATACTTTCCTCGACTAGAAACATCTCATCATAAAAGTTGAAGAGCACTTCAAACCAGTGATGTAGTTTCAAATTTTCTAGTAGCCACATCAAAAGGTAAAAAAGAAACAGTTAAATCCATCTTAATAATATTTGTTGATCCCAATATATCAAAAATAATACCATTTCAACTATGATTTCCTTCTTCTGTGGAAGCTAAAAAATAAAACAAATGAGTAGCCCAACAGAAAACAGAATCAGACCTATAAACACAGAGAACAAACTGATGGTTGCCAGAGAAAAGGGGTATGAGCATGAACCTGAGCAGCATAGGGGAAGGGGAGTGGGAGATACAGGCTTCCACTTAGGGAATGAATAAGTCATGGGAATAAAAGGCACAGTATAGGGAGTATAGTCAACGATAGTGTAATAGTGTTGTGTGGTGACAGATGGTAGCTACATTTGTGGTGAGCATAGCGTAAGATAGAGAGAAGTTGAATCACTACGTTGTGCACCTGACACTAGGGTAACTTTGTGTGTCAACTATAGGCGAATTAAAAAATTCTTTAAAAAAGTTATTTCAATATGCAATTAACATAAAAACCTATTAAGAAGATATTACACGTTCTCTTTTTTCATACTAAGTCTGTAAAATCTGGTATGTCTTTTCCATCTGGAGCACGGTTCCTCATTCACATCAGGCAGATTTCAAACGCTCAGGAGCTGCACGGGGCTAGCGGCAGCCATGCCGTGTAGCGCAGCCTTCAACCACTGGTAAGTCTGATTTTTACATCTCATGTCCAAGTCTCAGCTGTCAGGAGACAGACAATTCAAGATCACTGACCTAGCAGACAGTAAGGAAAATAAATCCTGATCAGGACCTAGAAAACTGGGCTCTGCTGACGCGCAGTGTGGTCCTGCATAAATGGCTTTCATCTCTCTGGGTCTCAGTTTATTCACATGTAAAAATGAAGAGGTTGAGCTAGATGATTAACTGTCTGGGGGTTTTTTGTATTCCTCTTTATCCTAACAACAAAGATAGAATGTGAGACGGAGGTAAATTAAGTAGGCTTTAAAAAGTGTTAAGCAGCAGACTATCAGTTAGCTTCCTTCCAATCCTGGGATTTCATGATCCTAATCGCATTAGCTCTCATCAAAGGAACCTTCATTCTCTACAACAGTGACAATGAGAAAAATGAGCTCAAACGGCAAAATGGTAGTTTTGCAGATCTCACCTTCTTCCCTAGATACAGCTTAAACTTACATGGCTCGGAAGGTTCGGGGTCCAAAATTTTTCATTACTGCACATATATGTTGATTTAACAAACTGCTGTCTCTTAATTCTTTTATAATCAATGCTGTCTAGATACAGAAGAAACAAGTTGTCAGGAAAGGATGTATTTTCCTTTACAGGCGCTAATATTTAGAAAAACAATCAATACAGGTAAAACATCAAACCATAAAAAATGTTACTAAAATTATAGATGTGATACATTTGTACAGAACTTTATCCATTCTTTCTTTCTTTTAGATTAGTTTATATACATCGAAGCCAGACAGATTTATTTAAAATACCTCAAAACAAGAACGTTATAACTTTCTTACTTGGGATAATGAGTAAACAACTGTACTTTTAAACAAATTGAAACCTGATAATTTCTTAAACGTTTGCTTTATCGCAAAAAAAAGAATGTCACAGCCTGACATTCTGGGAATAGTCACAGTTCTTAGGAAGTTTTTCTTGTAGGACTTCTGGTGGCAAGTGACTACTTGTGGATGTTATTCTAGCTCTCCAAACCTAAGAAAGCTACTCACTTCTCTAAACCGAAGTTTCCTTTTGTTAGATGATGATGTTTACACCTCAAATTTGTTCTAAAGACCAAAAGAAATAATGAGCTTAAAGTGTTTGTTTTCTTTTTCTCCTCTCTCTCCTTATGTACCTCCTTTTCTCCTCCTGCTCCTTCTACCCCATCTTCTTTCACCTCTTAGTCCCCTCTCTTACGCTTATGTTATCACCCATACCCTGTCTTCTTTCATCTCCCCCCCCCAATCTCCCGTCCTTAGTCTTATAATAATTATTGACCAAAGGAATGAATACAAAGCAGCAAGTCTGGCTGTTTTAGCCCAAAGAATATCAGACTGCTGAAATATGCTCAATTCTGAACGTGGTATTCTGCATGCAAAGCATATTTCCATTTTTAACTTTGTTTGATTTTAATGAGTCATAGCTAGATTAAAGTATTAGTTCAGATATCTATACAAATAGAATACCTTTGTTTGGAAGCATTCAACTGCATTTTCAGCTTTGCAGCAATGTGGAATTATTTTGCTATAGTGGGCAGCCAAAGAAAGAATCGTGGGTGCATACAGAAAAGGGTGCCTTCTTGCTATCTCATAGATGTACCTATGAAATGAAAAGGAGCTGTAAGATTTGCAAACATATAAAAATAGGACTACTACTAGAACTGGACTCTGGAATTTGCTTAAAGAGTCAGAAAACAGCCACATTTTTTTTCCACATGCCGAGAAAAATTTTGCTTACTAGAGATCCCCAGGGGGAGAGACAATCTGACAACCAATACCATATTTTATTATGAGAACCAAATAGGCAGAAATGCTGAATATGATTCTTATCAAGGTGTCCTTTTCAATAAGCACATTCAGACATGCTTGGGGGGTCAGTAAATCCAGACCTCCACTAAGTAAGACAGGAAGGTGGAGTTGTTTTTTTTTTTTTCTTCATCAGTACAGAATGGAATCATCCTCCTTGACAGCCTCCATAGCAGAGATGGTCTAAGGGCAGGCTCTCTATTTCTCTGGCTCAGGCGTGCAAGAGAGCAGTGTGCAAGACAGACGTGATGGAGAGTCAGATATAGGATTCCCCAACGGAGAACCTGAGTTCAAGTCCCTGCTTGGGAATGTACTAGCGCTGTGCCCTCAGTCCGCAGTGTGAATTATCTTAACCTTCTAAACCTCAGATGAGGACATCTGCAAAATGGGAGGAAGAATGACAGGAAAAAGGACAATAGACTTCAAAGGCAGGTCATGAGCATTAACCCAAGCAGACGTGCAAGAACACATGGTCCTACAACATCCTAAGTGCTTGGTAATTGCTAGCCTTAAACCTTCCTGGAGCTCTAAAATTTTTTTATTTCCAGGCATTTTGGTGAACATGAAACATCAAATATTTGACTCCAGAAGGAATCACTTTGTGTGGTACTAAAATATTCTTAGGCAAGCTAAAATGGAAAGATTAAAAGGGGAGGGAAATGTACCTCTCAGGAGACTAAGGGAAAAACTGGTGGGTCTGGTGTGTGGTCTGTACCACATCTACCACTCATGCTGTGGAAACAAAGTTGCACTCAAAATGGCTCACCTAATTTCCCAGGGCAGGACCTCAGCAGGTGCAACATTATTGCCACTTCTCCATATTTTAGAGTATATCCCTAAATTGCAGTAATACTAGATTCTGCTTGATACTGCTCTCCTACGGGAGTTTTAATTTACCTTTAAATTGGATCTTTACCTGTTCATGAACATATCCCTGTTTTCTTCATATGCTTTACAACTGGTGACAGGTTCTGGAACTTGGAAGGGTGGGATCGATGCTGGAGCAGCCTTTTTGTGTGCTAGTAAACAGTTATGTCTTTCCTCTTCGCTTTGGCTGCAGCAATCTGAAAGTCCGTACTTTTCAGAAATTTCCTTCTCATGGCAAATTTCTTCCAGAAAGATAGATAGCTATAAGAAAGATTTGGATTTTTTGATTGTTTGTTTGTATGTTTTTTAAATGTATTCATTTGGGAGAGAGTGGGCGAGTGAGAGAGAGAGAGCGTGACTTGGGGGAGGAGCCTAGGGAGAGGGAGAAGCAGGTTCCCCACTGAGCAGGGAGCCCAAGCAGGCTCCATCAAAGGACCCTGGGATCATGACCTGAGCTGAAGGCAGACGCTTAACCCACTGAGCCACCCAGGCGCCCCAAGAAAGATTTGCTTTTAATGAAAGACAACTAAGTTTACTTTGAAATTCTGTAAAACACATGAGAAGTTTTCTAATATCCAAAATCAGAACTACAGATTAAAAAACAATTCCCTATACAAATCCCAATATATTTAATTTCAGCCTATGAGAGCTTTCTTTCATGCCTTTTTGGAAATGGAATTTTGGTTTCCAACCTTGAGAAATACACGTGACTGTTAGACAAAATTACTTTATCTTAAAAAGAAAAAGGCCATGCAATATTTTATTTCCCCCCAAAAATATTTGAAATATTTTATTTTTCCCTTTTATATTATCAGCAGTTTGGCTCCATGATGTCTAGAAGCTATTTAAAAAATACATAAACCACTTTTTTTGTTGCCTTAATTTTACCAAAATCAGATGATTACACCAGTAGCCTAAAGAATGCCTCTGAGAAATACAGGCTTCATTTTTCTCAGGAAAGTTTTATTTAGCTTGTATAACTGCTAAAATTTAGGAAACCCTAGAAATTTTAAGTAAGACTTTCAAATCCCAATCCACATAAAAATCATGTCTTTAAGTTTACAGTGATAAATCATCAACCTATAACATTATCATGAACCTCGCATTGAACATAAAATTGCAATACAGAATGTATTTTGCTTCTTTTATACATGCTTTTAGATTAGCAAGACAAGCCAAAAATAAAGATGCCAAACAGGGAGTTTAATTAAATCATCAATTTCAGAGTTGGAAAATATTTTATATCTTTAAAAGGGCATCTCCTCTACAATATTCCAGATATAATGACTTTTGGCCATTCATCAATTCCACCATGACAGACGATTCTTTGGGCCTTTCATTCCATAACTGGGTCACTCTAATCATTATAAAGTTCCTAGTTTTCTCCATTGAGATAAAATAAACAATAAATGATTTCTTGACCTTCTACATTAAGACATACTAAAAAAACTATTCATTGTTTAACTGAAATTCAAATTTAAGTGAGTTTCATAGTTGGTTATGGCTTGTTTGCTAATCCTGGCAAACCTCAGTACGTGCTGTGTTCCTCACATTCACTATCGTGTAGAGTGTAGCAAAGCCGCTTAAGGTGGTACTTTTGGAGCCTGATGGCCTAGTTTAAATCCTGATTCTGGGCTCCCTTAAAAAAGTTACCTCTCTGTGCCTCAGCTTCCTCAACTGGAAGAATAGCATTTATCTGCTAGGATTATTGTAAATATTTAATAAATTTGTATTTGTAGGCAAAGCGGATATTCTACCAGTGAGCCCAGCAAGGGTCTCCTGGTTCACTGGACATCCACCTGATTCATCAGTGCTAAGCTCTAGGTCATAAAATATTTTTATTATCAATGGGTATGTAACACTCTCTAGAATAATGCCTGTCACATTGTGTGATTAATAAAAAGTACCTTCTATTACTATTATTATATCTATCTTAATGACAACCCTGAAATGGAAGCTATTATTATTCCTTATTTTATAGATAAGGCAACTAAATCTCAGAGAAGTTAAGTAACACGTTCATGGTCACCCAGATACTCGAATTTCAGAACCTTAGCTCTTAGTCACCATGCTTATATTGTCTCTTTACAACAGGCACCCACTCTTTTCCGCCCTCCTCAGCAATTCAGAGTTAACCCAGTTCCTCTTTCATGCAACAGCTCTTCAAATATTTAAATGTATTTCTCATGCCTTCCCTGTGTCTGCTCTTCTGCCTGCTAAACTTTGGTCAAATATCACAGTGGGATATTATTATTATTATTATTATTATTATTATTATTATTGTTATTATCATCATTCACTCACCTGGTTTTCTAAACACTCTACAGGATGCACACTGCCAGTGGATTTTTCAATTACAGTCAGTGTATCTTTCACCATTTTGCTTACTTCTTTGTAAGTGGCTTCTTGAACAAACTGAGCAAAAAATATGGTAGCTCTGAAACAAAAATACATATGAATGCTTAAGGAACAGACATGTCAAACTGCTTTTGCTCAAGAGTAGTTTTTGTGGGGCGCCTGGGTGGCTCAGTTGGTTGAGCGACTGCCTTCAGCTCAGGTCATGATCCTGGAGTCCCGGGATCGAGTCCCGCATCGGGCTCCCTGCTCGGCAGGGAGTCTGCTTCTCCCTCTGACCCTCCTCCCTCTCATGCTCTCTCTCATTCTCTCTGTCTCAAATAAATAAATAAAATCTTTAAAAAAAAAAAAAAAAAGAGTAGTTTTTGTTTGTTTTGGTTTTCTGTTACGTGACCTGTTTAAGGGGTGACTTTTGCTAAAAATGTATGTGAAATTAGGTTCTAGTCATCCAGAAAGAAATGTCAGTCTTTTTGCCCCTCCCCCTAAAATATACATATATCTATTAAAAAATCAAAGTGGATTTCCCATAAGAGTGGTTCCTGCTTTTGTGGTCACCTGCCCACTGCAGTGTAGCTATAACTGAGGGTGTCTATATTCTATAGTTCCTTTTAAATTTAAGCAAAGAATTGGTCATTAAACCTCTATCTGTATTGACTCCCAGCGTGATCAAGATCTGATCCAAGACAGTGCTCATGGATTGACCCAAAGAATTGTTTTAACAGGTTTCTGGGTGCAAGTAGTAGCAGTAACATACTACTTTAAATTCCTTATTAAAAACTTCAGGAGTGTGGAATGGACAGCACTCAAAAGGAAAACACTCTCTACAAGTAACAGAAAGTAGAATGTTTTACTTCTATTATCTGCTACTAGGATTTACATAGTATTCAGAATAGAGCATATTGTAATATCAATCTATCAGTATTGATGTGGGAAATTCCTACCTTTATAGATGGTGGTCACCACTGATTTGATACTAATTTTGAGTTTCTAAAATCTGATTTGGTTTTTCCCATGGAGTTTCAAGGAATCTAGAGGTTAATATCTAAGGCATGGGCCAACAGCTCAACCTCTTCAATATCAATTTGATATCCAATATAAGAAAGGTCTTCAATTCACTTTTGTACTTTCCAGAACTCATAGGGCTATCCAACTTCATTTAATTACCCCACTAAAATTATCATTGCTTCATATTTGAAGTGCATTTATATGAGCAAAACTTACAGGTCAACTAAATTCATCTCTGTAGGACATTGGGAAGAATCCAAAATGGAAGCTGAAAAGCAAAATAAACTCCATGAGAAATGGCAACTGCACCAGGAAAATGAACATTGTTACACAGAAATGTTTGTGTTTAAGTTAGAACTATACAATTTTGGAACCATACAACTGAGAAGACATTAAGGAGCATCTATCCAAATACCTTAATTTTGTATTTGAGAAAACTAGGAGACTAAGGAATAGCTAAGTTAACAAGAATAATTTATGGTAGAGCTAGCACTAAAATCCAATTGTTTGGTTTCCCCCTGTACTGCGACGTTCTAATTAGCTTGGAAATCAGAGGATTAAAAATACATTTCAGGGGCGCCTGGGTGGCTCAGTCGTTAAGCGTCTGCCTTCGGCTCAGGTCATGATCCCAGGGTCCTGGGATCGAGTCCCACATCGGGCTCCCTGCTCAGCGGAAAGTCTGCTTCTCCCTCTCCCTCTTGCCCTGCTTGTGTTCCCTCTCTCACTGTGTCTCTCTCTGTCAAATAAATAAAATCTTTAAAACAAAAATACATTTCAGTCCTCCTTTTGAACATGATTACACCACAGTTCGCTTGCCTATTTATATCCCAGTCACACAGTTTCTTCTTTAGTCAAATAATGGTCCATTTTTCGGAAGTAAAGAACAAAGATGTTACTTATTTTACCAGTCTGAGGGGGTTTTGTAGGTAAAGGAACCAGGATTATAGACACATATATAGAGCTAGATAGAGATATAATATAGATACACATATTTCAAAGTTAATATGTATACTAATTAAATAAATAATATACAAAACATTAATTCAATGTTAACTATATAAGCCATTCATAGATAATGTTAAGCACCCCATGATTTTGTAAACCTCTTGTAAAGTCACAAGTTTATCATTCATTTAAAGATATTCACCATTAAATATTTTTCGTCGGTGTGCAACAGAAAATATAAATAAATCAGGACAAATGAATAAATGCAAATTTAAGAACTTTGATATAGAGAAAAGACAAAGAAGAAAACACAAAATATCTTACCTATTCCATATGCATTTCTATGCATTGTTCTGGATTCAGAAAAATTTAGTAGGAAAATTAAAGAAATTGATACCACCCACTTCATGGTTGCTATTTTGTTGTTGGCAATGGTGGGGGGGAGAATATTGAAAATCATGCTGTAATTCTTTTATACCTTTCTCAAGCAATGCCTGTTAATTAGTAATCTTTTGTTAGTGTATGGGGATATCTGTTACTTTATTTCCTTAGGTTGCAAATGGGACAACTTGTCGATAATTAACAGCACAGGGATTATTTGCATTTTATGTTCAAGGACACAGACTTCTTTTGGGAGGGGAAAAAAAAGGGGAAAAAACTTGCAAGTTCATCCCATTTTGCAAATATAACAAATACTCTTCTCAATCTACAGCATGTTTAAAGAAATCTTTTTTTCCTAAATTGCACAATAATTAATTCCTTTCAAATTAAAAAGTTAATGGAGCCATAAAGATAAAATCCCCAGGCTTCTTATGAAATTCAACTAAATGCAATCATTCATTTTAAAAATATTAATTGAATGCCTATCATATGCCAGGCACTGGACACCATATTTGACCAACTCAGATTTCATTGAAGAATACATTGCTTGATTATTACATTGTTTAGCTCAAAAATCCTTTTCACCTGATTTTATGTCAATAAGGTCCATTTTTAAGTAATCTATACTGTGTATGGCTTAACAGAAAACTTTGAGCACACACTCTGGTGAACGAAGCCCTATAATAATTTTATTTGTTACAAAATAATTTTGCATGTATATTCAAACTGAAGTGGATCAGTTGCACTGTTCATTCAGCAACTCAAATGATTATGTTAATACTAAGAAGAACTTACGAACGCCTGCCTCACTCCAGGAGCGGTTCCGCTCCTATCTGCCCTGTCTGTCAGGGGCTCTCTATCTTAGCTGCACATTTAAATCACTAGAGGAACTTTTAAAATCCCCATTGCCTAGACTGCACCCCACACCAATTAAATCAGAACCTTTGGAGGTGAGACCTACACGTCAGTATTTTCTAAAACTTCACAGATTATTCACTCTTCCAAAGTTAAGATTAAAAAAATAATGAACTACAGGTAAAAATAAATAATATGGTGGCTTCATTGAGTACAGTAATACACAGCCATCAAAATAATTTTGTGGAAGAATATTTAATGATATGGAAATAGGCTCATAGTATGTCACTAAGTAAGAAACAGGGAAAAAGATATCAAATAATCCCATTTTTTGTAATTCTCCTGTCTTTCCCCCTGCTCCAAAAAAAAAAAACAACAGTGTAGAAGATCACAAAGTTTTAACACTGGGTTTCTCTAAATGGTAGAATTACAAGTGAATTTCTCTTCCTCACTCTTTTTCTCTTTCAAAACTTGTTCAATGAAAGGTTGATTATATAATTTAAAAATAAAGTTTAAAAAATTGAATGTATTTAAAAAAAATAAGTTATATTGCATAAGTCAGAGAAAGATGAATACCATATGATTTCTCTCATACATGGAATTTAAGAAACAAAACAAAAAGCAAAGGGAAAAGGAGAGAGAGAGGCAAACCAAAAAACTGACTCTTAACTCTAGAGAGCAAACTGATGGTCACCATAGGGGAGGTGGGTGGGAGGCAGGAGATACAAAGATTTAGCATAGCAAGATAAGTTCTTCATTGCTGGTCAAGTAAAAGTCCCATTTGTTTGATAATTTTTGTTTATTTTCTGCTACATGTGGCCCCCCCTAGGTTTTGTCTCCTAAGGAACACGCTGACGGGCACAAACCTTGTTCCTTCCTCCGTAGTGAGAGGCATGGCTGACCTTGTCTGCCCATTTGAGTATGAGTGGGTCACCACTCTCCTACTATCCTGAAGAGGGCTCTTTACTCAAATATATGAAAGAAACAGCATTGATTATGAAGAACTGAACGCATTTTATGGAACAAACTGTAAACAGTGTTGCTAGGCAGGGGCAAAATATCCCAAAGCCTTTCACAGTGCCTGGTCCATAATTCACCCTTAATAACATTTACTGAATGAATGCTGAATGTATTTGTTCAAAGACAGGAATTGAAGGTAGAGGATGAGAGTGCATCTGGCAAATCTCAGATTCTATAAGCTCTGATATCTTTGTGACTTGACAAACCATATTTCAAGTTTTATGCTAATGTGTATATATATATTATATATATAATCTGATTATTATTATATTATTATCTGATATTATATATTATATATATATAAAATCTGCAAGGCTGGACAATCTAATCCCATCCTTTCATCAAGAGATTAGAGGGTCATATGCAAAATGCCTGGCAAGTAGTAGGCATTTACTAAACGTGGTTATTTCAATATAATAAATAGACACATAGCTACAAATAATAGGTGCACATCAAGCTGAGGCATATTCTGTCAGCCACTGACTCATCAGGACTGACAAGACTAAACCAGGACTAACAACTCACCATCAGTCCAGGTCCTATTTGAATCTTTCTTGTGATAATGAGCTGGTTTGGTGCCGTCCTTTGATCTCCTTCCACGTTCTCTCTTGCGGAGCAGGTCTTTGCTCTTCCCTGCCCTGTGATCAGAAAGGCAGTACAGCGTCACTGTTAGACAAGCGAGCTCAGGCACCCGGTTTGAATTTTTGCCCTACCCCTTAGCCCAGCATGACTTCGAGTGAGTTATTTAATCCTTCTGAGTTTTATTTTCATCATCCATAAAATGAAGGTAGTGATAATGCCTCCTTCGTGACTGAATGATTAAATAATGAATGTAAATGACTCAGAATAGCGTCTTGCCCCGAGTAGCACTTAATAAATGGAAGTTTTATGTATTCATTCAAAAGTTGAAGTCTGCATACTAGACACTGTTCTTTGATGGGAATAATCAGCAAAACCTCTCAGTGGGGAGTAAAGAGCAAGGACTGTTTCTGTTAGCCTGTTCCTTAGGAGATGAAACCTAGGGTGGCCATGGGGAACAGAAAATGAACGGAAACCATCAAATGAATGGGAAGTTTACTTGACAAGTAACAGGTGCCATCACCGCTCTCACTGAACTACACCTAATAGGAGAGACAGACAGTTATGTCGGCAATCACAACATGATGATGGATACAGTGAGAAGAGGAGTGAAAAGAGGAACACCTGATATTTTTCAGGGGGCTTAGGGAAGGCTTCAAAGAATAAGTAACCTCTCAGTGGAGACCAGGAGGAAGAAATGGAGGTGGGCCAAATAAAGAGAGTGAAGAATGTCCTGGACAAATGTAGAGAGCAATGCAAAGGCCCAGAGGTAGGAGCATGGCGTATTTAAGGAACTGGAAGAAATGCAATTTCTTTTTTTTTAATATTTTATTTATTTATTTGTCAGAGAGAGAGAGAGCACAAGCAGGGGGAGCCGCAGGCAGAGGGAGAAGCAGGCTCCCCACTGAGCAGGGAGCCTGATGTGGGACTCGATCCCAGGACTCTGGGATCATGACCTGAGCCAAAGGCAGACGTTTAACCGACTGAGCCACCCAGACGTCCCAAAATGCAATTCCAATGAAACACAAAGGTTTAAAGATGGCGAAATTTACTCTGCAAAGGGAATTTCTGGCACGGTTTGCAGGGTCCCATCTCAAAGACCTTTTATATCAAGTTTACACCTCATCCTAAGAGAATGGCAGACTAAAGAGGGAACTGATAAAAATCACATTTGTGTTTTGAAACCATCTCTCTTGTTATAAAAGGGAACAAGACTATGAAGGAGACCACTTAGGAAGTTTTTGCAATAAAGTGGTCCAGGAAGCAGCCTGGATGAGAGTAGTACTAATGGAAAATGTCAGTTGTTGGTAGAGTCAAGTGATATGAGTGAGACAAAACCGCAGGGACTTACTGAACACACATTCAGTTTGGGATGAGCTTACTGAGCTTAAGAGAGAGTGGCCAGTTTACTCAAAAAGTCAGGGTTTTAGCCTATTGACTTAGTGTAATTATTAAGCCGAACACCTTGGTTTTGCATGTGGAGGTATCTTTAAGACCTCCAGGTGGAGAAGTTGATGGGCAGTTGAATAGTGTTCCTTGTCCTTTGGGACAAGATCAAGGCTGGAGATGGAGATTCAGGAATCATCAACTTATAGAGGGTCTTTGTAGGCATGTGATTGGAAGAGAAAAAGAGATCATCGTGAAGAGAGGTACCCTCTCTTTTAAGAGACAACGAAAAAGAAGAGCTTTGAACCACAGTTTGCCTACTAACTGCAAACAACCCTTGATCTATATGTGTCATTGCTCAAAGTGTAGCCCTGAGTACACAGTTCAGGTCAAACGCTTTTCCATTGCTGATTCTGTTTACTTTTTCATAAATCTATGAAAATGCTCCAAAGCAACATAGCATGGTAAACTGGATGTTGGTATCAGACAGATTCTAATCTCAGCTGTGCCAATTATTAGTCATATAACATTAGGCAAATAATTTCTGATTCTTAATTTTCTTTATAATGAAATTATAATATTTCCCTTGAATTTTTTTATATATAGATGAAATAATGTTTTTAAAGTATCTGATACCTAAAGACATTTTTTCAATAACCATAATTATTATCATGATTATCATTGCTATCAGTGGTAAGTATTAGATGTACTCTTCTTCCAAGCAGTTAAGCTGTACGTGTGGTTACTAGAAAAATGCCTTCCCCTCAGACAATACCAGACGACTTATTCTTCTGGGATCTATTTTGATCTTTGTGGGTTTGAGTGGGTAGTTGTTTGAAAGTTTGGTTTTCATCTTTTAAATTTTATGTCACTTCCCGTCCTCATCAATGCTTGTAAAAACTTTATCCATCCTTTAAGATCTGTATCAAATAATTTTCCATGAATGTATATTTGATTACTCCCTAACTAGAAAAGAACCCTCTCGGGGCACTTGGGTGGCTCAGTCGGTTAAGTGGTTAAGCGTCTGCCTTCAGCTCAGGTCATGATCCTAGGACCCTGGGTCGAGCCCCTGCTCAGCGGGAAGTCTGCTTCTCCTTCTGCCCCTCCTCCCACCCCCTCCTCGTGCTCCCTCTCATTCTGTCTTAAATAAATAAATAAAATCTTAAAAAAAAAAAAAACCCTCTCACCTTTAGATCGTTTTCACATGGGACTTCTTTGAACTTCTATCATGTTTGTAAGCTTATGCGATTCTTCCTAAATAGTTGACTTCTTGGATTCAAGGACTCCTCTTGGTCACTCCTACGTTGCTTAGGACACTGTCTGGCACAAAGCAGACCTTTTAAGTAGAAAATGCATGGCACTGAATTAGATTGTTGCAGCCAGGATTTATGTACTAACTGCCCTCATTCATTCATTTGACTCAAATACCCTTCTCATGTTGGCATTTATATTTTCTCTGATATTTAGAGTCTAGAGGCCCTGGGACAGATCTAAGAAGAGGACAATACCTAGGGTCTCGGGAGGAAGCTGATGAGTCTAGCTGCAAGTCCCGTAGCTTAAAGTAAACTCCACAGAGCAGACATAACCCACGTTCCAGTAGGATGAATGTCTTCGAAGACCTCTAGTCCAATTGGGTCCTCCTGTCCCTTCAGATTTAATTACATTTAGCCCCATGCTATCCCACCTATAGCGAGCAACCAGAATTGCCACCATCACCCTCTCCAGTTTTCTAAGAATCCAAGAGTAGGGGAGGACTGCTTGCATTTATCCTTGAAACCTCTGGTTCTTATTCCCTGGTGCTGCTAAATTCTCTTTCTCTGTGCTTTATCTTCTCTCCTATACGTGCTGTCTCTTCCCTGTCCTGCACCCCATATTGCATATCCCCCAGTCGCTTTTTCAAAGAGCCCCCAACACAAGTTTGTATCAAAGAACTTGAAATCAAACATGAAAAGGACTTTTCAGCTATATCAACACCACCTGACTCCTCGTAGAGCCCTGACCAACCTCCTCTCTTCTTGTGCTCTCTCCCCTGCTCTTTTCTTATCTTTTCTCATCTAGCTCTGCCTCCTACTCCCCTTCTTATTACTATCTTCAGGCAGAGCATATCATCTCTCCCTTTGTTTCATTTGAGCCTGTCTAAATCATGCTTTGGAAGGAGGAGGCCACCTTTCACATTTGCTTTCCCTCTGCCCGCACACGCCCCATGAAGCTATCAAAGTATTTTCCTTCATTCCTTCATCAAAGGGATTTTGCCTCTGGTTTTCAGGGAGAAAACATGTTTTCCTTCCCTCCTAGACCAAAAACAAAGTGAGAGGGTCAGAGTCAGAAAAAGCTGGCAATCTGCCTGCCCAACTTGAAAGGATCACAGTGTCACAAGTTCAGCAAGGTGAAGTAAGACATCAGTGTGAGTCAAGCAGAGATAGAGCAAAGTCAGTTAAGGGTCAATTGGAAATACATTTCACAAAAACCTATGTTCCATTAAAAGCATCTCTCCTTATATGGGTCTGCTGCTCCTGCTAGGCTAGTCATGGGTCCTTGAAACAGCTGAGCTGGCCCACATACTCAAACAGATGATAAACTACTGGAGGGAAACCATCATACTTTGAGACCATCTCCCAAAAGTCCCAGCACAATAACTAGTACAGAAAAAGCACTTTCTATGTACTTTTTGGCAATGGCATATACTTTCTCTGATGAGGAAATACTTACGGCCCCTCTCTTCCTACCTGCTGTAGCCATGGCACATTATGAGTAAAAGCAAAGGGAGTCTTTGGCCTTCTGCCATCATCAGGGTAATTGTTAGATACTTCCTTTCCATAGCAAGGTTGAGAAAAGGCTCATTGTCATAGGAAATGTAGAAAAATCATCTACGTGATCCAGAGATTTCATATAACTGTTATCGACTGAATGTTTGTGCCCTCTCAAAATTCATATGTTGAAGCCCTATACCCCAGTGATGATATTTGAAGATGGGGAGGTAATTAGGTTTAGACAAGGTAATGAGGGTAGGATATTCATCATGGGATGAGTGTACTTATAAGAATAGATACAAGAGAGCTCTCTCTCTCTCTCGCCATGTGAGGACATTGCAAGAAGACAGCCATCTGGGCGCCTGGGTGGCTCAGTCGTTAAGCGTCTGCCTTCGGCTCAGGTCATGATCCCAGGGTCCTGGGATCGAGTCCCACATCGGGCTCCCTGCTCAGCGGGAGGCCTGCTTCTCCCTCTCCCACTCCCCCTGCTTGTATTCCTGCTCTCGCTGTCTCTCTCTGTCAAATAAATAAATAAAATCTTTAAAAAAAAAAAAAAAAAAAAAGAAGACAGCCATCTGCAAGCCAGGAAGTGAGTGCCCACCGGAAACTGAATCTTGGACTTTCCAAAACTACAGGAAAATAAATTTCAGGTTAAGCCACCCAGGCTATGGTATTTTGTGTGGCAACCTGAGCAGACTAACACACACACACACACACACACACACACACATCCCTGTAAATATACATTCTTCTCATAGAAAATATATGGAATAAAAAACCTAGAATTATTATCTATTGTTCTTAAGCAAATCACACTGCTTCCCAGAAAATAGACTTTGTATTTCTAAACAAGTCCTCTTTATTTAAGGCAATGCTGCTTGATTTTGATGTTCCTAAAAAAGAATAAGAACAAAAGTGTTTCCAGTATTGTGTAGGAGATAAGAAGTTTGTGAGCAGATTGCATTGTGGCCTCACAATTTCTGTCATGAGAAAGGTAATAAAACGGGCCAAAGCAGACCTGCATTTCCCTCCTCAGTATCTCACAATCATCCTTGCATTGAGTCAGTTTTGTCTCAAGCAATGACTCTGTAGTCGACCCCATCACAAAGTTAGAGAGGTCAGCTCTCTTATCCAAGACTGTTCGGAATATAGAAGAGCTAATCTTTCAGCATTAAAAGAAAACAGGGGCGCCTGGGTGGCTCAGTTGGTTGAACGACTGCCTTCGGCTCAGGTCATGATCCTGGAGTCCCAGGATCGAGTCCTGCATCGGGCTCCAGTCCCGCATCGGGCTCCCTGCTCGGCAGGGAGTCTGCTTCTCCCTCTGACCCTCCCGACCCTCCCCCCTCTCATGTGCTCTCTCTCTCAAATAAATAAATAAAATCTTTTAAAAAAAAAAAAAAGAAAGAAAGCAGTGGATCCAATATCTGGGTATTTTTGGTGATGATCTACATTTTTTTCTTATTGCAATTTTAAAAAACAGAAATCAAGGGATCGTCTTTCCAGTAATGCAGAGTCATCTTAATTTTGGCACACATTCTGCTTGATAGCCACTGGAGCTAACTCTGCATGCTGCTCCCTCATGGCCTCTACTCTTGTGCCCAAGGACCAAGCCCAAAGGCATGGGTTAGTCATATCTGAAACTTCAGAGTGTTCTTCTGCCTTGTTGATGTCCCCTTCCATCACTGGAAGTGCTTGTGACTACTGATACTCAGCTGTGTGGCTCCTCACATCACCAAACTAATTACTTTACCGGAAGTGGGTAAGAGCCTTCATCCACCCAAACAGTATGGACTTCCTCTCTCTGCCACTTACTACACCCCCGGGGATACTGCTCCTTAGTTTCCAGTGACACTGTCTTTAATTCAATTCCTCCCTTGAGATTCTTAAGACCAGCTCTTTAAGGAACCAGCCCTTAGGGTGCAGGTATCAATTGACTAAGTGAATAAAGGAAGAAATATGCAACAGACAGAACTAAGACCTGAGTGGAGACAAAAAGTAAATATGGAAAAAGAATCTGTTCATTTGCATGAGGTACTTTTCAGATGTTGTCCTCGTAACTGCTAATAGTCCAGTGCTAAAGAAATTACTCGAGGTTCACATGAACTAAGTGGACAAAATACATCTATCTATAGGTCAACCATCATATGTAACATTTTATAAACAAAAACAAATTTATTAGTCAGAAAAAATATTCTACCTTTCCCAAAAGACATATCTCAAAATGCTAAAGCACTTTCTTTGGTGTCATACAAGTATTCATGTACTTATCTGTCAGTTACTCACCTGAGAGATAACTTGGATAATTTTAGATCAATTGAGCTGATGCAAAACTGACACCATCATATGGGACATTACTAGAACTTTCAGTTCTTGAGGTATCATAACTTGGGGTAATCTTCATTATTTCACATTTTTTTAAAGATTTTATTTATTTGACAGAGAGACAGACAGAGAGAGAGCACAAGTAGGCAGAGCAGCAGGCAGAGGGAGAGGGAGAAGCAGGCTCCCCGCTGAGCAGGGAGCCTGATGCAGGGCTCGATCCCAGGACCCTGGGATCATGACCTGAGCTGAAGGCAGCTGCTTAACCAACTGAGCCATCCAGGTGCCCCTTATTTCACATTTTTAAGTAAAATGTATCATTATTATTATCTTAAAGCACAAACTTGCATGATTCAAATTCGCATAAAATTCATTTTACTATATCTACTGTTTTGGAAGTTCAAGAAATTATTGTAACCCAGATTCCATAATTTGTAGTTTAGAATATTTATAGCCCTTAGCATAAATCAGTTTATTCCTCTAATTTTTATTGAATATGCATTATGTACCAGGTTATGTTAAGTGCCAAGAGAGACACATGAACTTCCAATTCATGTCCCTTCTGGTGAGAAACACTATGTAGTTGAAGAGAGATATAGAAGTGAACTGATACCATTAAATGGGCTTGCTCTCAAGAGTCAGCACCATGTGTGTTCAAATTCCAAGTCTGGGTCTCAGATTTTACATGTTTAAAGTAGTATACTGTGTTAAATAAAAGATACTATTAAAATTTTAAAAAATAAATATAAAATCTACCATAATTATAATAAAGTGCGAATGCTATAATAATTCAAGTTCAAAAAGTGAAGGGGCATCAGGGAAGGAAGTGGCTAACCTAATGCAGGGAAATTTCCTCAAAGAAGGTGACCTTTGAGTTTAATTAAGCAGATAAAGTAGAGAGAGAAAGACATCTCAGGTAGAAGGAGAAAGCATCCATAAAAAAGCATGGTGTGTTAAGGAATAGCATGAAGTTCAAACTGCTTAGAATCTTGAAGGGAAGGTGAAAAAAGAGATGGGGACGATAATCACTTTATAAGGTGCCTGAAGAGGAGCAAAGAGAGTTGTCAGGTGAGAAGCAAGGGTGGAAACTGTGTGATTCCATGTGTAATGTCCACATAGCCCACACATCCGGTATAAAACAGTGCTCATCACATTGAGCCCATGTGATTATATTAATTTATTATTTAAGATGTAAAATAGTGAATAGAGAGAGAAGTGATACTTACATGCTTGTTTATTGTCCAGTCAGTGCACAAGAAGATTCTTCCTAATGTCCAGAGAGCATATCTTCCTGTTCAGGTCCAGATACCATATCTTTGTTGGTATATCTTCTTTATTCAAATGCATTTCATTCCTGGCTAATTTTCTATCTGCCATCTCAAGAAAAAGGTGGCAATGCTGTTACTATTCATGATGTGATGGCCCTTTTGAGCCTATTTGTATTGAAACAAATAAATCTCCCTCCTTGCCTCTGTAGTTCTCAACTATCGTCTATTTAATGCAGTATTGGTTACATCATTATTCACAATGATGCATCATTCATCATGTCACCATGAATTCTGGCTTCCAGTGATTCCCTTGAATGTTATCATTGTGCTTCATTGATGATAACCACAAATGCACGTCTCTGGTCACCTTAAATTTATCATTATGACTTTCTTAGCATAAACATAGATCAGCACATCTTCCACCCATATTTTCTACTGAACTCTTAGATCATAATCACTGCATTTCTAGGAATGCAATCTCTTTCAATGTTAACTGCACTCCTGGTTTCCACACACAGCCACCAACAGGGATGATAGGTGAGGGCCCTGTGGTGAAGCAAGAAGAGTGATTCCATTCCTATAAGGGATATTTGGCAGAGTTTAAGATATTTGGCAGGGGAGCATGCTATAACCAAACTGACAGAGGCAAGAGAGGACATCAACTGGAAAGGCCCAGTGGCATTGCAGAGCAATTGTCTCCAAAGCCCTTGGAAGAAATAGCTATGTCCACTCCTGAAGACTACATGACACTTGATGTGAAGTTTGTGGAGGGACTGGAGTGACCATCCTGGGTGCCAGGGGAAGGGAGTACATAAAGGACTCCTGTCACCACCTACCACCTTTGCGTATAGTAGACAGAGCCTATCCTATTGGAACACATACAGGAAAAATCTGCTAGGTAAGCCCATGCATGCAGCTCAAGCCAAAAGTCAGTCAACCTCCCAGGCCCTATATTCGTCTTGTGTCCAGTGTGAGTGAGTGAGTCACCCAAAACTCACCAGTCACAACCTCACTGAAGAAGGTAGGAGAAAAATGGAATTAAGTAACTTTGAAAAATAAGGTTTTGACTGGAAGTTATAAGGCATATAGACACTGTACTCTAGTTGGTAAATTGTTTTATATGGAGGTATGGGTCAATAATTTTGTATCTGGGGTTGAACAAATAAGTACATGCATAGTAGGTAATGGGAGCCAAGTTTCTCACTATCAAAAAGGGAAGTAATAAATATACAAGAAAGGAAGGCTTGAGGGATGCCTGGGTGACTCAGTTGTTAAGCGTCTGCTTTCGGCTCAGGTCATGATCCCGGGGTCCTGGGATCGAGCCCCACATTGGGCTCCCTGCTCCGCGGGAAGCCTGCTTCTCCCTCTCCCACTCCCTCTGCTTGTGTTCCCTCTCTCGCTGTGTCTCTCTCTGTCAAATAAATAAATAAAATCTTAAAAAAAAAAAAAGAAAGGAAGGAAGGCTTGGATGAACTTTGTGGTTCTGGGAATAGTCAGAGACATCAGTATGAACTCATATGTAGATAGATAGATAAATGATGATAGATAGATGATAGATAGATGATAGATGATAGAAAGATAGACAGATAGATACAGAATAATTACAGGTATGTGTGTGTACATGGGTTAGTACACAAACCCACATTTCTTAGCTCTCTTCCCTGAAAGAGTCTAGAAGTGGTGAGACCTCATTAACAAGTACAACCAGTGCTCAGATTATTGTTTAAACACCATTATCTAGTCGATAGAACCAGAACTTGAAGAAATGGCTGTTTCCAGGTCTGGGGAAGCGAAAATAACAAGATGAACTTGGATCATCTCAAAGTGCCAGAAAGTAAAGAAGTGCTCAAGAAACAAAATATGGGGGGCCAGTCAGAGGGACACAGAAGCCAAACTAAAAGCACTCACAAAGGCCAAAGCTGAAATAATTTGAGCAAAAAAATACCTTATGTAGCATTGAATTATAACCCAAAGTACAAAGTAAATATACATGAATTCAGACTAATATACAGTGAATAAATAAATAAATGGAGTGAAGTGACAAATCTTTCCTACAGAAGGATTCTAAATAATATATGTCAACACTCCCCCTTCGAGGAACTTCATCCTCTCCCTCTCTCAGTTTGAGTGTAGGCTAGATTTAGTGACTGCCTTCCAAAAATAGAGTATGGAAAGGGAAAAATAGTAACTTTAGAGTAGAAAAACCTGGCAAACACTACCTTAACCACGTGCTCAATCCTAACATCCCTGGCAATAAATCATATGAATATCATGTGCTCCTTCATATGAAAGGAAGAGAAGAGCATTTCTCTCACACACACACACACACAGACACACACTCTCACACATTAGTGTGTCTGCACCATTCTGGTGGCCCAAATTTCTGCACTGTGAAGCAAAGGCATACTGCAACAGCCACCCAGCCAGAATAATGTGCTTGCCAGGCTGCCCTGTCAGATGTAGAGCAGGCCTTGGGCTCCTAGACCACTCAGACTCAAATGTCTGAGCTCCCCAGGGGAATCTGACCCCTCAGGAAGCAGGGAAGCTGAACTCTGAGAGTTCTATGTTTTGGAGCATCTTTCTCCAAAAGTTTTAAGTCCCCCTTCGCTGGCTGAGGGACAATGCCATCCAGACAGGGCACCCAGACCTGGTCCTGTGTGGGTCCAGTTCTGTGAAAACATCTTACTCAAAATTTTCTAGATCTGTCTCCAGGGTCTTTGATGAAGTGCCTACCATCTCCACTTCTCCCCTTCCGGGCTCCCTCCCACCTTTGTGATGATTGCATCCAATGTGGAAAAGTACCCGATATAGTCAGCAGTGAGGTTAAAATGGGTGGCGGGTGGGAATGGGTAGGGTTAGGGAGTTGGGGGGCTGGGGGATGCAACATTCCAAAAATGGAAGGAGACTTTTTTAACTTGGTACCAAAACCTTTTGCAAGCATCATACTTAAAATGAAACTATAAAGCATCATTATTAGGGCAAAATAAGCAGGTTGTCAGTGGCAGGTACATATGAAACCAATTTTATAAAAATTTCTAAAGTACACAAATTAATAAGGCTATAAATGACTTTAGGTATGTAAATACATAGATAATTGTCTGATATCAGTGGTTACCTCTGGGAACAGGGACAAGAGGCTCAGTTTTGAGTGTAACATCTCAGTTCTTACAAGAACATTTTACGTGCCAACTCTTGAGCTCCCTCAGTCTTCTACATCTTTCTCACTCTCTATTGTACCTTCGTCCAGATCTCCTGATTCCCTCCTCCAACAAGGCTTCTCCAACCTGGTTAAGCTTCTTACACTGTTCATGTATTGCCATCCTAAACTTCCTTACATTTTTTTGAGGCTCAGTGTTTTTTTTCCAGTTCAATTAACCATCCTTGCAATCATCTCTATCTTCTTTGTCCCTCACATTTCTTAGTCCTTAGTAAGGAAAAGCCTATACCAGTTTTCATTCTTTTATCAGAATTATGATAATGTTAAAATATTCCTTTGCATGTTTATGATCCATAACTCAGAAGATCATTAATGTTTCTTTTAATCAGCCAGTCCCTAAAGAACTAGACTGAAGTGGGAAAAGAGAGAACAGTGGGACATTCACAAAACCTACAAAATTTCCAGGATGGCAATACATCTGTGAAAAATAACAGTCCTGGACAATAATGTTAGATTCTTTTCATTTTTTATTAATTACAGCACAGAGAAAAGAGGCAAAACGTTTAAAGAAATTTGTGTTCTTTAGACAGAGGGTTGGTTTTACACCAACAGAAAAGAAAAACAGATGAATAAGCTCTAGGTCTTCATTTCTCTTTCTTTCTCTTATTCTCAGGGCAGGCTGAAAGACAAAAAGACAAAATATAAGTACTGTTTGTAAAATGGTATGAGTTTTTGAAATCTATTCAAATGAATGTTGAATTGCTTAGATTGTCTTCCTGCAATTTCCACCAAAGAAAATCATTCAGCCTGTCCTGGACTCTGAATTCTTCTGTTGGGGTGGGGGAGAGGACACACCAATAATATTGTAAAGTCCTCTCTTTGTCACTGATGTCATCAGCTCCTCAGGTTTCAAAGTCCCAAGCTGTTCATTATCACTCCTCAGAGTCACTTGCTTAACACCTACTTCTTACCTAAATTAATTACCAATAAAACAAGTGTCTCTCAAAGACCTTTCAGAAGAAAATCTTGCCATTTAGGATGAGAACAAATCACATTTTGAAAAGATCAAATTTACAGGAGATATGAAGTTGCTTCCTCACTTGAATGCACAATATGTAGGTATTCTCAGGTGGGCAAAGAGTAAGTGAAAACTTCATAGTGGGAACAGACCTCAGAGTTTGGAAAATATGAAAATAATTCATGCTAGAAAATAGTCGGACAATTTGTTTTAAAAAAGAGAGTTGATACTATCTGTTTTAATTTCCCACAAAATATTACAACCAAAATGGGTGAAACATGTTTATGTTCAAACATTTAAATTTTAAAGTGGGCCTCAGTAGCAAGTTATTCACTATAAAGTGCAAGTTCACATAAGGTAGATCTGTCATACTCTCCAACGAAATTAATCTGTTACTGGGCTGTTGGATTGAACCATGTGAAATCGTTGCTATTCAACTATTTTTTACCTTAAAAAATGCACTTTCATATGGTCCAGCCTAATACCTAGAAACCCCACTGCTAAGCCATTGCTCAGTTGAATGATTCTGTCTACTGTGTCACATTAGATCAGAACAGGACACTGGTTAACTCTCAAGCTTTGGTTTGAATTTTGAATTGTGGCTCCACCCCTCACGAGCTGGGTGGTCCTTGGGTAAATTATGGAACCCATGTCTATCTGTGCCTTCATGTTCTCATCTGAAAAATGGGAAAAATAATGACACTCAACTTAGGCAACTATTTTTTTTTTTTTAAAGATTTTATTTATTTATTTGAGAGAGAGAGAATGAAAGACAGAGAGCATGAGAGGGAGGAGGGTCAGAGGGAGAAGCAGACTCCCCGCTGAGCAGGGAGTCTGATGCGGGACTCGATCCCGGGACTCCAGGATCATGACCTGAGCCGAAGGCAGTCGCTTAACCAACTGAGCCACCCAGGCGCCCTTAGGCAACTATTTTGAGAATTAAGTAAGTTAATACATATAAAGATCTTAGAACAGTGATTGGCACTGGTCTATATGGCTCTTGGTAAATGATTGGTCAACCTTTGCTATTTTAATAGTAACTATTATAATTACTTTTTTAAAACAAAAATCCAAAGTATAGTTACCTGAGATGCTTGTGATGGTGTTCTTTTAGGCTAAGGCAGCTTGAGCTGCGGCAACAAGTTTTGGACCCTGAATACCAAGAAATGACAGATTTGGGGAAAATATTAGCATTACTATTAAGATGAAAAGTTGATACTTATACAGCCATTTGTAATTACAAACTAATTTTACATGAATCACATTCTTTAATTCCAGTTTAGTACTAGAATCTCTACAAGGAAGCTTACTGACACCCATTGTTCCCAAAGGAATAAAAACATTACCCTCAAGTCATAGAGGGAATAATAAATGATTCAGACATTTAAATATAAACTTCCTTCGTTAACCTATAAAATCAAACTCAGATTCAACCAAATCACAAACCAGCATTTTTCAAGAACATGTTTCAATAAATTAATGTTTGACTCAAAGACTTGAGCCTTACAAATATTTCTATCTATATTCATAAACATCACAACTTTGGAAACAGAGCAAATACTATGAAGATTTACTAATATACTCCAGTGCAGCAGGAGATTAAAAAAAAAAATGAGAGCTATTTAAGTAATTTTGTCAGATAATTTTGTATGTGGAATAAGATTCTGGTCCGGAATGTACAGAGTGTCCTTCAGATATATAAACCCCTAAGCCCTGGTCAGATCAAATGTGACAAGAAAGGAAATTAGCCATATTGCAATGAAGAGACTCCAGTACCTCCTCGGCAAAGCAGGTCTCTTTGTTTTCAGCTGCACAGCACTTCTCTACAAAGGCTCCAAAATCCCCCATAACAGTTTTCAGTTGTTCCTCAGTTGCTTTGGGCTTGTGTTTCAACAGCTCAACAAGTGCACTGCATTTGAATGAAAACAAAACAACAACAACAAAAATCAGAAAAAAAGTTTACTTACATAAAGAAAGTAATGGAATGAGTAAATCTCGGGATTAAAAGGCACAGCATAGGGAATATAGTCAGTGGTACTGTAATCATATTGTATGGTGACGGATGGCAGCTAAACTTGTGGTGAGCACAGCATAATGTATAGACTTGTCAAACCACTATGTTGTACACCTGAAACTAATTTAACATTGCGTGTCAAATACACTTCAATCTTTTTAAAAAAAGGAAAAAGAAAAGTGGAGATGGTAAAGGCAGTAGCAGTATTGTTGAAGATTATGAATCTTGGCCAGGCGACTCTGAGCTTGAGGCCCAGGCTTACCACTATAAGCTTTAATATTCTCATCTGCATAATGAGGACAATAAAAGTCACCTTCATAGGGTTGGTGGAAGAATCAAATGAGATAATCAATGTAAATTGCTTAACATCTCTAGTACCAATAAGTCTCAATAAATCAATAGATCTCTTTTCGGTAAGTCTCTGGAAAGGATGTCATTGTATTTACACATTATTCAGATTTTAGAAATTATGCCATATTAAAAAGAAAAAAAAGAGTTATACCACATCGAATTGAACTTTTAGTGATTTAAGAGCTAAAACTGATCCTTAAAAGCTTAACTATCTTGTTGGACTCCATTAAAAAATTTCTAACCTGAGAGTCTTTATATTTGGTCTGTGAAATTTACCCCATTCAGTTAATACTGGGGAGGCCATAGGTAATAAAACTATCCAAACTTATGGGAGCTGGTGGTTTTCTTTCATTGACATTCACAGAGATAATAGTGCTAGAGGGAGAGGGGGTTTTTGCAATATTACTCACAAGTCTATGGCTATGATTAAAATCTCTGAGATGATAAATTTATGGTGCTAAATTTCATGCATTTCTAACCCCTGTGACAGAAATAGGGTGTTGAGCCTCAGAACTCATTTTTCTAGATGTTCTTCACCCAAGTTCCATTCTCAAAAGTTATATGTTGAGGATTTGCCTTGCCTGTGGGTTGCCATAGAACAAACTTAAAATAACCATTCATGCCTAGAAATAAATTCTCCTATGATTTCTACTAACTAATTTGCTATTTGCACAAATGCATCAGTTAATCGTTCATATTTTTCTACTGGATTTATGTTAAGACATTATTCCACTGTAGCTTTTATCCACAAGATTATTCTGAATGATTGGTAGGCAAGGTTATATTATAGAGGTTTTTTGCTAAGAAAACAAAAAGTTATCCATTTTATTCTTGACATTTTTATCAGCTTACTAACACCAGTACTTAAATACTATTTTCTAAAGAATATAATCACTACTTCAGAAAAAGTTACCCATTTCAACTTAAAATTCTCACTCTCAAGACTCTAAATGCTTACAATAATGAAATAGTACTCACGATTGTTTCTTGACTTGTTTCTCAGCCTCAGGAAGTGTGCATAAGTCTGCATGGAAGGTGAATGTTTCAGCGTTAAACTCTTTGGGAACATATGCCTCATCAATTTCCAGGGCAGAAAAGCATGGTCGTCTGTTCACCAAGGATTCTGTGCAGCATTTGGTGACTCTCTCACTCACTGGGGTCTTCTCGTGCAACACGCACAACCGGTTCAGGACCACGGACAGCTAAAGGACAGGTGGGAGACCAGACATTCATTCAAAAGAAGGATAATAAAAGTTTTCCATGAACTCCTACTTTCCAATGGACCAAAAGATGTGTTATATTTTAACTAGCAATATTGAATCCAAGGTTGATTTGAGGAAGTTATTTGCTTCACTTTAGAACTACAGATAATGAGGGACTTTTTAAAGTATTTTCTCTTTATGTCTACATTTTAATAATAGTTCCCTTGAGAAAATAATTGATTGAAATAATTTGACGTGAGTCCTGAGATATGTATTGGAGTGGGAATGAAACAGTCTTATATGGATACATATTTTTAAAAGACCCCAAAGAATATGAAAGGTTTTTTAAATGGCAGGATGAAACATTGAAAACTCATGGAATTTTTGTCAATTTATCATTTTGGGGATCTTATACAAATCCTCATTCAAGATAATATAGGTGACCAAGTCCTGGCTGCCACTACCAAATACACACACACGTGCATGCACACACATGTTAATTCACCCCTGTTTCTGAAAGTTAGCTTTGTCCTTACCTAAAGGCAAAAATTCATCATTATTCACTTATTATACTTAAATGACTCACATAGTCTTCAGCACAGGGCATTCTTTCTGCGTCAGGTTTCTTACAACACCTGGTGCCCACTTTTCCTAGTTTTCTTGAGACCTCCACGAGAGTTGGAGTTGACACTTGGGGTACTTTCTTGGTGTAACGAACTAAGAGCCTGTAACAAAATAGTTCATGTGTTTTCAGCCAGGCATGTCTTTCTCTAACATAGTAGGTCAAGCAGCGAACACTTAGGCAAAATTAACTAAAATGACTTTCCATCCATAAAATTACCTTTGTCTCCAGGTTGGTTGAATGGTATGGGGGAAGACCTTGTCCTGAGTAACTAGTTAAGCTTATCATTGTTTCCAGCTGTGCTGTATCATCTTAGGAAAGTGACTTATTATAATTCAGTGACATTAATATATTTATTTATTGCTTCTTTCTTTCCATAAAACCTACTGAGGTCTTAATATATATCAACACCATGCTAAATTTGAAAGGTATGTGTAAGTTTTTTCATCTATAAAACAGGAAAAAGTATATCTGACTCATAGGGATGGTACAAGTATTAAATTAAAATAAAGTATGCAATACAACCCATGGTATCTAGCACGTAATAATCACATACTAAGAATTCTAATCACCACTGAAAGTCATGTGTGACTACAATCTACTCGAGGGAAAAGATGATATCTGGTTCACTGTTGTTATCCCTAGCACCCATAGTTTGAAGAGTGGTAAAATATTTAAACCAAACAATAAATATCTACTGACTGATGTGTCTCTTATCTTTACCTCCATAGATAAGACTCTGTGTGGATCAGGACATTAGTCTCTCAGCTTATATATTACTTCTTGAGCTACTATTATTCAAAGGCTACCACTTCCTCCTTTGTAAAGCATTGCTGCATTTTGTTTGCCCACAAGCTATTCCTTAACCTTCAAGGGGCATCCTCAGTTCCTACATTCCACGATTTGCTATTTTCCTTCCTGATCTCAAGAGGCCAACTTTTTAAACTGCACTCAAATATAAGCCTCTCCATCCCACTAACCATTTTATTTCTCCCTCTCTAGTCTTTCTTGATGGAAAGAGATTAGAAGTATATACTGTATTTTTATGATTAAAATTTCTATCATAGATGGTATATATATTAAGTCTTAAATAATTACAAGTTGATCAAGAAAAAAAATCAGCTGATAAACAAAAATACTTACGCATTTTGGAAGCCATACTCTCCAAGTTTTTCAAAAAGTTCACAGTTTGTTTTGACTAAATTCTGAGGCTCTTCCACAAGAGGTTTAAATTCATCAAGCTGAAAGATAAAAGAATTGTGTTGACAGAATTCCAACCGAGGACCACATGCAGGTTCTTTTTCACCACTCTAGGCAGAATGAGATCCTCCCTCCTTTCTGCCCAAAGTCATGTAATTAGATCTTTGATGCCAAATCTATCATAATATGTCCAAATTGTTTATTTTATTTGGCAAGGGTGTATAGTATAAGAGATTAAGACTACTCAGGCTGTGGAGTGCGACTGCTGGTGTTCAAGCCAGGCCATCCGACTCATTTTCTAATTGTGTAAATATACCTCCTATCTCCAAGCTGCAGAACCCTCACCAGTAAAATGGAGATTAACAAAAAAGAAGGGAGAAAAAGAAAAAGAAAGAAAGAAAATGGGCATAAAGATGGTACTCACCTCGAAAATTGTTCTACAAACCACCTGAGCTAATGAAATTAAAACAGTGCCTGGCAGATAATAAAAGCTTAATAAATGATGACTATGACTGTATCATTATTATTAAGCCCTCTCTCCAGTTGGATTCTGAGCTCCCTGAGATAAGAGATTTTACCTTGGTCATCGGCTCTAGTCTGGTGCCTGGCATATAGTAGGTTCTTGATAGAGGAAAGAATTACTTTCCTGTGATTCTGAAGTTTGGAAACCACTACATATGCCAGGAGTGCTAAATATCTTAAACATGTTAAAATCCTCTTAAAGCATAGCTAAATATGGCAAAAATCCTCAAGGTTTCCTCTCCTTAATGACTTGTAAAGCAATTCCTACACTTTTTCCCCGAAATTTGAAAATATTCTAAATGAATAGATTTCACAATCTTCTTTAAGATGCTAATTCTTGATATTTGATAAATCTTGGAACCTGGTTAACTTTATATCTAAGTTAAGTCTTTTAACTAACATTTCAATTTATCAATTATTTTGTCCTCAGGAGTGTAAAAAAGAGAAAAAGCATGGTCAAGATTTTATGAAATTAGATTGCTCCCTTCAGATCTTTCCTTCCTAGACTCTTCTAGGTCTTATTAACCATTCCATTTAAAGCTATTTTTTCCTGTAAGGTTTAAGAGCACAGGATTGAAACCATGTCAAGAAAAGATCTAAATTGCACTATGTAGCAATTCACATTCTTGGGTTACTTTTCTTTCTCATGATTAAAACTGAGGGTTCTAGAGGGGAGGGAGTTGCGGGGATGGGTTAGCCCGGTGATGGGTATTAAAGAGGGCACGTACTGCATGGAGCACTGGGTGTTATACTCAAAATGTGAATCGTGGAACACAACATCAAAAACTAATGATGTATTGTATGGTGACTAACATAACATAATAAAATAAAATTAAAAAAAAAAAATGGATCATCCGCCGGAGCGCTACACTGTTTCCCTTTAAGAAACCTACCACTTTGCCATAGCAAGTAGGAGGATCATCGGTGGCACAACACTTCTCCAGAGTGGCTTCATATTCCTTGGCAAGTCTCAACAGCAAAGAGATAGCGTACTCAGGATGCCTTCTTGAGTATTCATACAAAAACCTAATTCAGATGAAAATAAAATAGATTTCGCTGGGTAAAGGAGCAAGAAAGATCACATAACTCACCTCAAGAGTAACTCATCTCCCACAGGTCTGAATTTGACTAGACCCCATGCAGGGAAGATTAGTGGCTAAAGGGTTGCAGTTCAGAATTAAAGCTATTCAAATCCTGCATTCAAATCCTGCCTCTGCCACTTAGTTTACTATATCACCTTAAGCAACTTATTAAAACCATCACAGCCTTAGTTGCCTTCTCTGTAGCACGTGGATAATAACAGTACCGATCTCATAAGGTGGTTTGTGGGGAAATACATGATGTAATCTATGCAAAGCACACCCTGTCTGGCACATATTAAATGTTTGATGAGTGACACCTGTTATTATTATGTATATTTTTATAATTTGGACTATACCTCAAAAGGGTTCTGATAGATAAATAGAGATGAATTCTTGAATTATTCTTTCACCTCTTTGTAGGAGTGAAATCTTGAAGGGTATACAATTATGTAAAATATATTAGGGCACATTACACTATTATAATCCCAAAATAAAAATGCAAAGTTTATCACCACACTTACTGACTATATATAATCATTTATTTTGTCACTTAATTTCATGCTGCCCTGCCATGCTACGGTACTCCTGGTCTGTTCAACCAAATATAAAGCACCTGGTAGCAGACTGCATACTTCCTCTTATACTTCCTTATATAGATAGATAAATGGCAGGTAAATAGATCCAGAAATACAGAGATGTAAAGATGTATTACGTATATTCACACATATCTATTGTAGTAAATTCATTCTTTGAATGAATAAATGAAGAAATAATATGTCTATAATTTATGTATACACAAAATGTTCCTAGAGGTATTTCCAGGAATATCCCTAAGGAGAAAATGAATGGGGTAGGAATAAAGATAGAAACTTTTATTTCTTCTCTTCCCTTCTCTATTCTCTTCTCTACTGATTGAGTTTTTGCCATAAGCATGAATTAGTTTATAATAATTTTTTAAACTAATTAATTTTTCCCCCAAAATTTAAAAGCTAGGAGAGGGAAGGATAAAGAAGCATGTAGACAACATGGAAATTGTAGCAATGTCAAAGGAAAGCCTAGTTTATCTTCCTGAATCCTGAGGCCATATAAAAGCTATGGAGGGATTATTCTTTATCCACTTACGTGCCCAGGAACACATCTTTTGCCTCCTGATAGTTTTTGCAAACCTCCTTATCTTCAACAAAGTCAGCAGCTATCGGGGACAGGTCACCGGGCAACTCATCTCTTTCCACCTCAGTGAGGCAGTGAGATTTTTCCAACAAAGGCTTATCGCAGCATTCCTTCATTTTACTAGAGATTGAATCCTGATTCTCACACATATACTTGGCCAGATCCGCCTATAAGCAAGTTGATAAAATTTTTTCAATGTAAATTGGCATCACTGCACTTTCTCCCCAGACCTTTATTCTGTTGGCAAAACATGTTTATTATATTCTAAGACCATACACATAAAACATGACTTCTATAAATACTTTCAGTCCATGTTCCTAAGCCTAGAGACTCAGAACTATTAAAATATTTCCACTTAATTACAAAAAATGGTCAGTAACAGGGACCCATCTCGGTTATTATTAATTTTATATCTCGACTGTCAAGGCACTTAAGTTTCTAAATTAAAATTCAGTACTATTTTTCCAAATAGTCCCTTCAGGCATTTTGAAACCAAATAACTAAATAAAATGTGAGCCATCTTTGGATAATTAGTCAAGACCATAGTCACAGGCCCTACTTACACATGTAAAATCTTTGCCTTAAATTTTCCAGAAAGTATCCTGAGAGATTAAGATGCTGGTATTTGGCCATATTTTTAAGTTTGGAGAAATGTGATATCATGCTAAATATGTGTCTAGTTAACACAGATGGTTAACTGAGAGAGAATATAAAGGGGGCGGCGAACTACATAATTTCCCAAGACCTCTTCAGGTAGTAGCCCTTCTCCAACTCCACCCACCTCCCAAAAATGTCTTCTTAGAAATCTCCCTTTGTAGCAGCCATCCTACTTCAGTGTAAGCCTTTGTTCTCACAATATGACTGAAAGGGTTACAAATTAGTGAATGTGTTTGTCAGATCATTTAGTGAATGGGAAGCCAGGTTAAGAAAAAAAAAGTACCACAAAGCAGGGAAAGAAGTGAGCAGATTGGGCATAGAATACAATCTCAACCCACTGTCGGCTTCGAGGATAATACTAAGCAAATTCATCCTACCAACTGAAGCATGTCAGTTACTACAGAGCATACTGCAGATTCTTTACCCTGTCATCTGCACATTCAAGCAGGTCACCGTGGCAGCATTCCTTGTGGATTTTGGTAAGATCTGTCACCAACTTGGAAACTTCTGCAAAGTCAGCTTTGGGGAATTTCTGGCTCATGCGAGCTATCGACCTAAAAAGAAAATTCCGCCATGAAAACGTGATTAACACGCAATATTTTATGTCAAAGCATTAGGAAAATAGTACTTATAACACGAAATTTCAGGACAAAATAGCATATAGATATAATTTGTGAAATCCATTTGTCCTTACTTTACTGCTAGTTCTGAACCACATGGTTATCTGAGGGCAAAATGTTTCCTTAGGGCAAATTAGCCATTATAAGAGTGTGTGTGGTGGATAGAAGGCCAGCGATTCATAAAAGTGGAAATCAAAGAGAGATTCAAAAAGAGGCAACATGTGGAGAGCCATCAGGTTTAGAACCCAGACCTGGCTTCTAGATCTGGCTTTATCACTCATTAGCATTGGGACACTAGGCAAGTTACGTAGCCTTTCTGACCCTCAGCCTCTACTTGGTCACAACAGCATGCTAAACTGCAGGACTGATGTGAGGATTAAATTAGTTAATCCATATGAAAGCCTTTTATAAACTGGAACCAAGACATTGATCCAGCACAGCATCTAAGCCTTCTGACAACATGGAAAAGGCTAAAATCCACATGCTTTCCCAAATCATGTCAGCGTCTCCTAATCGGATCAAAGCTGCTTCTTCCTCCAAACCAATCACAGCCTGTTTAATCGCATATCATTTCATGTTGGGGTTGTTTTGTTTACTGATTTAGGTAGTTGATCTTGGTGGTTGTGTAGGGGGTAGGGATGGCAGGCAAAGATAGCTCAAACTATGGTTTCTAGAGAGTTTACAGGATGTCTATTATTTTCATTTTATCTCCTGTTGCTGTGGATTCATTGTTGACTAGCAGGTGAGTGGTGGGGGAGGGGATTTTTCTTGGCTTAGAAATTGAAGAATGCTCCTAGAACCAGCTAAGTAATATAAAAACAGAGACCCAGACAAAACCAAGGGATTAACCACAGAGCTAGAGCTATGAGAAAAGGAGAACTAACCCTGATGGCTAAATTTAATTATCAGAACATAAAAGAACAAACATTTCCAGATAATTGGTGTTGTTTGGGGGGATAAAATTAAGAAGACCCTGATGACTGCTCTATAAAAAGAGTGGATCATTAGAATAAGGTCCCTAGTCTTTCTAAATAAGTGGGAGTTTAAATCCCCGTTCTAGAATGACAAAAAAATACCCTATAAATTCTGTGACTACCTAGAAGAAATATGATAAAAAACAATAAGGAATTGTCACTGATGCTCTGATTTTCACCACTGTTAAATTTCTACCTTCAAAACAACCAGAAAGATGTATGCAAAAGCACCACATAAAATGCCATATAAATGTACATTTTTGTCAACTGAACCATAACCATTTACATCATTATAAAGATTCAAACTAAGTTTAAAATACCATGCTTTGAAGGCTCTATCTCCGAATTTCTGGAGGCTGGCACACTTGAATCTTTCTTTGGCAGATGAAACCAGTACTTTTTCCCTCAAAGCATCAATCTGCAAAAAGAAATTATTTTGGAAAAATTAGAAAAGGAAAATTCTATACAAAACACCCCTTCATTAGTTCAGATGAGACTGTGCCAAATTAAAATTTAAAGAGATAATTTACACCTAAATTCCCAAGTGCCCACTATTGGCAAATAATTACTTTGCAATGCAGGGGGAGCAAAATCAGCCTGGTCCTAGGGGAAGCCCCTAGGTAGTTAAGAACCGGAGTGGAGACATTGCCAAGGAAAAGGGAGCTGACAGGAAATGTGGAAGAACAGAGTCCACTAACATCCCAGAAAATATAACTTTGCTGACTTCTTAATTTTGCATATAATCTATCTCCACCCCTCCTCCACCAACTCTCCCAACATCATTAAACTCCCTAGAAGAGGGAGGAAGGTTTTTTTTTGACCATGTAAAGGACTTTGTATCAGAGACACGAATTCCCTAAATCTAGCCATAAGATGCTCAAAGTCTGAGGTTTGATGATGAATTGCTCCTCCTATTCTTCTGGGGAATACCTTGGGTGTCAGGCAGGCAGCCTTATCAGCAGCTTGGCAGCATTCTGCAAAAACTTGTTTATATTGCTGAGCATAGTAAAGGAGTTCTGGGGCATAAAAGTAAGGATGTCTTCTGGCAACTTCATACAGGTATCTACATTTTCAAAAAAGAAGAACAGGCAGTCACTTTTCTATAGCGAACAGTGGTATGGGAACCATTGTAATCAACCTTCTCATCTAATTTACCAGTTACTCTCAATTTGCACATGATGACCTTGCCTTTGTCATTCTAGAAGTCAGTGAAAGGTTGAACTTCTATATATAAATTGTGTACATACATATATATGTTTTATATATATGTACACACATATACACACACATAGATATAAAATAAACTTTGGTAATGCAATGTTTTTGACTAAAATGAAATCAATTCTGAGAATAAATACATATCTTCATAATATTTTAACACAGGCCAATCTCTGTTTTTCTTACACAGATCATGTCCTGTTTCAGTGAACTCCAAAAGATCTTGGATCCAATTCTTTTCACCATGGAGAATTTTGTGGCATCAAATATTACTGCTTTGAAAACTGTCATTAGAACAAAAGCTTCTAAGCCTTAATATCCAGAATATTTTTTTATTGTAGTACTGCCTATAATAAGTCTCGACCTTTGTCGTAATTTTTCATTTTGAAGCGTAAAGATCTGAGGACTTACTTTCCCAGAAACTTCTGTTCACTTTCCTGAAAGGCGGCGCACATGGCGTCCGGCGCCGGGGTCACCAGGGGAGGGAAGCCGGGGTTATCGTCTTTGTGAGTCAGGAAGCACTCATTTCTTTCAGGATCCTGTTTCTCACAGCAGTCAGCCAGCTCGCCATACTTTTCGCGAAGAGAGGCGACTGTACACAGTTTGTCTCCGAAGAGCGTGTGCTAGGTGGAAGAGAGCAGGCTTCGAGTCACCGGGGGGTATTTTATTTCCTTTGTACCCAAAGAACAGTATAAAAAATTGAAAGCATCGGTAAGCCTTGGTTGGGAACTCATGTACACGTACACTTTTTTCTCAGGTTTAGAGTTTCCCTTGATTTGACCATCCATGGGATTTTCGTAAGAACTGACCGTCACCCGATTCCTTAGGGTGGGTACAACAGAACGGCAGCGCGAAGCCATGAACACGGCTCCTATTTCTACCTCACGCTACAGGCTAGGAGAGCTGATAAAAAAAAAAAAAAAAATCGGAGCGCTTGGGTGGCTCAGTCCTTAAGCGTCTGCCTTCCGCTCGGGTCATGGTCCCAGGGTCCTGGGATCAAGCCCCGCGTCAGGCTCCCTGCTCCGCGGAAAGCCTGCTTCTCCCTCTCCCACTCCCCCTGCTTGTGTTCCCTCTCTCGCTGTGTCTCCATCAGTCAAATAAATAAATAAAATCTTTAAAAAAAAAATCAAGGGAAAATAATCCTCTAAGTTGCAGGTGAATTCACATTAGGGAAGAAAGTATTCAGATAGTTTCTCATTTGATCTGCTTCTTTCCGAAAGGTCCAACTTTTAAGGAGGTACCATTCAAAAACTGAGTAACACAATTTACTGTATATTATTTATTATGTTAAAATATAGATCTTTTTTAGTCTAGAAACATTTGCCTCAAAACATTCCATTAAATGTATTCTTCCTGTCCCCATTAATTTTTATTATGAAAGTAATTGGATCTTCAGGAAAATATACTGCTGATGATGGAATTTATTAATTTTCCCCCAAAAAATATTTTTTAAAATTCATATTTATAGCGCTAACTCTGTGTTAAAAATACCAAGTTAAAGTACTGATTCTACCTTGAGGGAGAGATACATAGAGAGAAAGAAATAAGAGGGGGAAAGATTTCAGTGATACATAAACCCTGGCCTTGCCCTGGAAAGGTATATACAGGTCTGAGTGGTGAGAGAAACATAAACCTCTCCCTGAATTGAACACCTACTGGAAATACCAAAATTTCAAAGTCCTTCAAAGTGAATAAATGCCCTGATTTTTTATTCTATGTAAAAATATAACTATCCCTAAAATGAGGACTATATAACTGTACTATTATTTTACCTAAGAAACAAAATCAACACAGAAATCAGATGAGTGTCTCCGGAAGATAAAAACCACACTCTCACTGTTAGCCTCAATGAAAAGAAATCAAACTTCAAATTCTAAAAAGAGACTTTTACAAATCACAAATTTCCATTTAAAGGCACTGTTACTGTTGTGTGTGGTCTTCATAAAGAAATGTCTTTAAAACTGTGGGTATAGCTAGAACATCTCTGTCATAGAAGAAATAATGGCTACCCTCACTTTCGAGAGTTGCTTACAAATTAATAATTGAGGAAACAAAAGTGGGATTGCTCTTCCTTTGAAATAATCAGGACTACTTACAAAAAGAAGAAATAACACTCAAAATCAGAATGTACTTACAAGGGATTTGCCACAGTCGGCCCCTGACTGGTCAGCAGCACAACCTTTTGCAAACTCAGTCACTTCCTTCGCTAATTTCACATGATCTTCAAATGGGCACTGCTGGAGATACTGAGAAAAGGCAACCAGCACCCTAAAACAAAGGACATAGAAAAACGTAACATGGGGCACCTGGGTGGCTCAGTCGGTTAAGCTTCTGCCTTCAGCTCAGATCATGATCTCAGAGTCCTGGGATCGAGCCCCACATTGGGCTCCTTCCTCAGCAGGAAGCCTGCTTCTCCCTCTCCCTCTACCCCTCCCTTCCACTTGTGTTCTCTCTCTCAAATAAATAAATCTTTTTTAAAAAAGAAAAATGTAACATGGTGAAATGTTAATATAAAGTAGCTTGCTACGCTGGACAACAAACTGTCTGTATATGTTCTATATTTTATACACCTCACTATTAGCCAGAAAGTCTATTCAGATCAGCTGTTATCTGAAGCCTAAACAGGCATATGTGGCTTCCTGAGCAAAGAGGACATGTATTTACACCATGTTTAAACACATGTGTGCGCGTGTGTTAATAAAAAATATTAAAATGCTCTCAAGAAACCACAGACCTATTTACTAGGTAAAGGAATTTAGTAAGTGAGCTGCAAAAGGAACCATATATTAAAGTCTTTCTTACCATCAGGTTATGGAAGCATTCTGGAGCTATACTGTCCAATACGGTAGCCAGTAGCCACACGTGGCTGCATAGATTTAAATAAATCAAAATTAAATGCAACTTTAATTTCTGACCCTCAGTTGCACTTGCCACATTTAAAGTATTCACTAGCCACATGTGACCAGTGGCTATCTTACCGAACAGCACTGATATAGAATATTTCCATCAATGCAGAAAATTCTATTGGATAGGATGGTCCTAGAAGCTGGACTCTGATGACAAGGGAATATAAGAACTTCAGAGTAATAACCAACACTATTAGAAACATTAAATTTGACTGTTCAGTATTTTAACTTACAGGCCTCTGAAATGTTCTTCTCCCAAATCATTGTACCGATGAGCAATCTCACTCTGTTCTGGAGAGGAAAAAAGAAAAAACAAAACAGATTTGTTTACATTCTGAAGAAAACAACTTAGTTATGGTGTTACTTTTTGTGTTTCTCTCCATGTGACTTAGGTATTCATTTGCTCCAAAATATTGACCTCAGATCCCTACAGAATATCTTGAGATGATGATGAACTATTTGTTCTGCATTTAAACAGATGAGTTATTCAATCACTGATGATACTATTTGAAAAATCATTAAAATCATTAAATACTTTTAGTTTTATATTCAGACTTGGATAAGATCTAATGCTCTTGTGGTGTCTACTAACAGCTTCTGGGAGGACAGTCTGAAATGAAAAATATAAATACAAGTTCTGTTTATAAGATGAACAGCACAGGTTTTTGTTTTTTATAAATCAAGGTGCAATAGCCTTTGGGAATGTGGAGCTATGAATTCTAACATCAACTATATTCTGTGAAGTTTAAGTCACTCTAAGTTCTTTCAGGTGCAGAAGGAAGTTACAGCTACTAAATCAATTCTCACCATTTTTTTTCACCTAGGATGTTAGAAATGTATTAATAAGATAACTTCCTGGGCGCCTGGGTGGCTCAGTTGGTTAAGCCTCTGCCACCAGCTCAGGTCATGATCTCAGGGTCCTGGGCTGCTCAGCAGGAAGTCTGTTTCTCCCTCTCCCTCTGCCTATCCCCCACTGGTGCTCTCTCTCTGCTCTCTCTCTCTCTCAAATAAATAAATAAAATCTTTTTTAAAAAAAAAATAACTTCCTGAGGGATCACAAATACAAAATATCATCACCACCTAGAAATAAATGCTAAAAGAAAACACTTCTTTAAAGATGCAAGGTTTTCTAAAATTTTCTCTCACTAGGAAAATAAAGTAAAAGCTGAACAATAGGAAAATAGAATTCTTACGTGCTTCTCGACGAATCACGCCCCTGGAATAAGCAGAGCTAAAGAGAAAGAGTAGGGAAATAAAAGTTACCCACTTCATTGTGCCAAAGGCTTGTGGGGTTGATACAAGAGAACAGGTAGGACGAACAGAGGGAAATTTGCACTAATATACTTCTTTAACCAATAATTGTAGATTATTAACCAGACTCATCTTTGTATTTCATTGGCCCCCGACTGATTACAAAATTCATATTATTCTTGCCAAAAAAATTGTTTGACTAAATCCGTTGCGTATGTTTGCCATCTGGACCTGTTTTCTCCACAAGACCTTGTCAATTCATTAGTTATGTAAAACACCTTATCAAATTTTACATAAGAGTTTAAACAATTTGTCCCTATTATTCATTACCATGTTCTTTATCTGTGATTTACCATTTGACCATTTTAGTTTTTAATATTTGCAAAATTCTAACTAAACCAATGATTTAGCTTGAAAATAAGACTTACTAAAAGAGCTAAGGTTTGAACTGTATCTATTATTAACTCCAGGTATGCTTTTGTCAATAAGTAATGAAAAATTCACACACACACACACACACACGCACACACACACATGAAGGCTCCCATGTCTTTTTCACTCTCCTAAAATTGTTCTGTCTAAAAAAAGCTGATGTTGCCTCAAATGCAAACTAAGAAAAAGCCACAGGAACAATAACAACGAAAATGGATGTTCAGAAGTTCTATGCTCCCATCCCAGCTCTGGCCCACATGTGATTCAGGTCCTCTGGTAGGATACTTAGATGTAACGTAGGCATATCTCGTGGAATTTTCAGTTAAGGAGACATGGGGAAGAAAATGGGGGCGCCTGGGTGGCTCAGATGGTTAAGCATCTGCCTTCGGTTCAGGTCATGATCCCAGGGTCCTGGGATTGAGTCCCGCATCAGGCTCCCTGCTCAGCGGGGAGTCTGCTTCTCCCTCTGCCTCTCTCTCTCTCTGTCTCTCATGAATAAATAAATAAAATAAAATCTTTAAAAAAAAAAAAAAGAAAATGGATGCAATGACAGTAATGACAATCTTTGCCATAAAAATATATATAGGGGGGCGCCTGGGTGGCTCAGTTGGTTAAGCGACTGCCTTTGGCTCAGGTCATGATCCTGGAGTCCCTGGATCGAGTCCCGCATCGGGCTCCCTGCTCAGCAAGGAGCCTGCTTCTCCCTCTAACGCTCCCCCCTCTCATGTACTCTCTCTCTCTCATTCTCGCTCTCTCAAATAAATAAATAAATCTTTAAAAAATATATATATATATATAGGATAGGAGCGTCCTGGTGGTTCAATCAGTTAAGTGTCTGACCCTTGATCTCAGCTTGGATTTTTATCTCAGGGTCGTGAGTTCAAGCACCATGTTGGGCTCCACACTGGGCATGGAGCTTACTTAAAAAAAATGTAGGTTGAGCCTTGATTACACCTCTAGAGGTTGTAAGAATCTTAAATCTTCACCAGTTACCATATTCTTTCCATCCCTCCTTCACACTTTTTTCCTTTCTCCTTTTTAATGAAAACGTCACATGTTCTTCTTTAATGTTACTTTTTTATTTCAAAATAAATTTAACATTGTGTCTGAAAACAAAGCGAAGCAAAGATGATTATCAAAAACATTTTTTCAAACTGCTTCCCTTACTCTCCCCACCCAAGATTCTGATCTTTACCTATGAAGGGCTACTCTATCTCTGCCCTTTTGCTTTAAAGATAAAGAACCACACATTTCAACCAGTAGGAAAATTGACTTTCTCTGATACTACAAAACAATAATTAGTTTCAAGCCAGTCATTGCACTTAATTAAATAACTGAGTCAGTCAAAACTGTCAGCCAAGTGCCCTATGGCACAGAGGCACAGAGACTAACAAATACTGAAGAGAAGCATTACTTTTTTTCAGTCACATGATGGAAGAAATATACTTTCTATGATCATATTTTATTTTATGTCATTTTCAGGTATGGGTGCTAATTAAATAAACACAGAAGAGACTGTAGATACATAGAAGATAGGAGATAATAGGTAATAGATGGTAGATAGATAGGTGATAGATGATGATAGATAGATAGATAGATAGATAGATAGATAGATAGATAGATAGATGAAGATAGATGGCCTTTTCCTAAACAGCACAAGGGAGTCCTAATAATGGACTCCGACTTATCTTTTATGCCACAGATGAACAGAAATAAAAGAATGTCTGCCTGCAGAATTATTCCCATTGGAGAAAACTATTTTATTTAAGTCTGAAAGCCTATATTAGAAAAGAAAAAAAGGGGGCGCCTGGGTGGCTCAGTTCGTTAAGCGTCTGCCTTCAGCTCAGGTCATGATCCCAGGGTCCTGGGATCGAGCCCCACATCGGGCTCCCTGCTCCGCGGGAAGCCTGCTTCTCCTTCTCCCACTCCCCCTGCTTGTGTTCCCTCTCTCGCTGTGTCTTTCTCTGTCAAATAAATAAAATCTTTAAAAAAAAAAAAAAAAGAAAAGAAAAGAAGGATCCTATCCTAGCTTTCTAACTTTGTAAATAGAAAAAAAATTTTTTTGGTAAATTATATTTAATTTTTTTGGCTTCTGAGAAAGAGTAGGCATCTTTTATTTGAAGTCAGTGTCCAACCCTAGCTTTTTCTTTATATAAATCCTTGGGGAAGCCCTGATCAAACATGCTGTCCTTATCACTGAACGTAATTGTATTGCTTATTCACAAAACCAGGCCTTTGTCATGCACACATATACTTTGTGCATGTTCTTTCATTTAACAAATGAAAATAATATTAGTCTCTCCATCTACTTTGTACAGCAATACTATACTCTAATACAATGCTAAATATAGAACACCAAAAAAAATCAAATTCATCATTGTTCTAGAAACTTAGAATTGATCTTCCTATATTTAATGAAGATCCCATAGTTTTCAATCTCATAATCTCAAATATAAAATTGAAAACACTTGAAAGAATTTTCCCTTACAGTGTCAATAAGGAGTTTCCATGGATGTATCCTTATTAGAGATTAATAGATGGTTGAGAAATTAAAACATTTAATTCATAACATTATCTGCATGCTGAAAATCCATCTTAATTAATAAGAAACCTTGAACATTTACATTTTGTGGATTCCCAAAGTAAGAGTTCCTATATTTATCTTCTATTAGTTCTGCACGTACATAAAGAAATAAAGCCACAAAATTGTTAATTATTTCTAAATCTTCTGTTCTTCAAGCTTTTAAACTCTTATGTCATCAAAGTTAGTCATCAAAGGACTCTGGCATGCGAGTAAATGTAAATGTTTAAACCAGGAGTTATAAATATGGCCTACAGAATCTAGTTTCTAAGTAAATAGGGAACTAGCTCCAATGACTTTTAAACATTTTTCCATTTTAGTGGGAGAAGTTTAAAAAGAGTGAGTGGTTAAGAAAATTACTTCATATGGAAAAAATAATAATATACTGATCATTTAGAAGAGAAAAAAATAGCTCAATTGAAATATAACTGGAAATTAAATCTGAGTCTTAATCCCTTTTGTCCTGTGTTTTGTTTTGTTTTGTTTTTTGACAGGATAGAAAAGGCACAGTTTTCAAGCATATGAAACATCTCCTTGGACTAGTCCCTCACTTCCTTGTCACCTTAATCATAACCTTAAACCTATGCCTTTCTACTACCTTCTGGATCCCAGAAGGTTCTCAGCAAGTCATTCAAACCAGGTTTCCCTCTAGCTGGCCATCTTCTTAGTCCAGTCCTTAATGCTATCTCCCTCTGAAATAGATTACTACTTCTCAATTACCTTCTCCTGGAAATAAAATGGAACATGCATAAAAATGTGGGAAAAAAAAAGTCTAATAACAGTCTCAGTATTTTAACAAAGACTTTCTAGAAACAACCGCTTAACCCAAAGTCACTCCAAAATACAAGAAATTTGGATCCATTTGGAAAGATAATCAGTGACAGGAAAATCTTTCCTTAGCTTTCTTCCTACTATCCTATGGACACATGCAGATCCTTGCTATCATGAAGGACCTGGACTGCTATGTAAGGAATACAGAAAGGAGACCAGTGAAAGACCATGAAGCATCAAACTAACCAGTTGAAACACTTAAGCAGTTTAATTTCTTATTCACTTGTGAAGGTACATTTCCCATTAAAAAACAAGAAAATAAATTGTCCAAGATGTATAGACTTTCATAGATGTTTCTAACGCAAATTAAAAAATTATAATGTAATCCAAATATCAGTTGTCCCCTTATCTTCCTCCATAAGCCAGTGTTCCCCAAAATACCCTCTTGCATTAATGAGAAATGTAGAATTTGCTGGAGATATCACAGAAGACAATGGAAGGAAGGAAGAACACTTACATTATAAAAACCACACTAGATAACCATCTTTGGTTTGTTCCATCTCTTAAGTATCTCTCTCCAAAGCTCCCATGACAGAAGGATCCCTTTTTCTGCCTTTCCTCATGGTACAATGGGCCTGTGGAATATACTTCAAATTTCACAACTTTTTACTATGCAGTTTAATTCAGCTCAATGTCAGTTTCTAGCTCCGAACTCGAACACACAGATCCATATAGACCTCCATGCCGTATGGGTCAAGTTGGATGAAATTATCTTTAAGAACTCTTCACCTTGAGCATTTTCTGATTCCATATTTCCAATGTAACAGTCTTATAGAATGACAAAACGGACTCACTGGTAGAAGGTAGAATTAATATATCAAGTTAGGGAATTGAGATCCAAAGTTGAGAATTTATTCATTGCTGACCTGCCCAATGGCTCCTCGGGGATTACTCTCTATCTAGTTCAAGTTGTCATTTTTAAGAAATAAAAAGATCCTTTAAACTTGCCTTGTATAAGTAAAATGACACTTTCCCATATCTTTTTATCATTTTTTCCATTCCAAGAAAAATATAGCTAATGTCTGAAAGCCATGCTTATTCATTCTTCATATACGTTAACAACCAATAGAATCTATAAACATATAAATTGAAGTTGATGCTAGTGATTCTTCTCTCATAATAATAGCTACAAATGGAAATCAAATAAATGAATACGCTACTGAGAGTGTAAATGTGCTTAGTCTACTCATAGTCTATATTTTTTTCCAAACATAATTCAAGAGACTTACTACATAAAAAGAGGTTAATTTAAAGTTACAAAATTGGACTTCTTAAAATCTCTTGCAAAACAACAAAGGTTAGGTAGCTAAAATATTCCTGTGCTAAAACTTCAGCGGATCATACACCTGAAACTAATATAACATTGCATGTCAACTATACTCAAATTTAAAAAACTAACACAATAAATGAATGGATAAATAATCTGTGATATATATGTGTGTGTGTGCACACATATATGTATATTTATAATGAAATATTATTCAGCCATAAAAAAGAATGAAATCTTGCCATTTGCAATGACACGGATGGAGCTAGAGAGCATAATGCTAAGCAAAATAAGCCAGTCAGAGAAACACAAATACCATACGATCTCACTCATATGTAGAATTTAAGAAGCAAAACAAACAAGCAAAGAGAAAAAAAGAGAGAGTGAGAGAAAGAAACTGAGAAACAGGCTCTAGAGAACAAACTGATGGTTACCAGAAGGAAGATGGGTGGGGGATGGGTGAAATAGGTGATGGGGATTAAGAGTACACTTATCTTGATAAGCTCTATGTACTATATAGAATTGTTGAATTACTGTATTGTACTCCTGAAACTAATATAACACTGTATGTTAACTACACTGGAATTAAAATAAGAAACTTAATTTAAAAAACTAACAAAAACTAACAACAACAGGGTGCCTGGGTGGCTCAGATGGTTAAGCGTCTGCCTTCGGCTCAGGTCATGATCCCAGGGTCCTGGGATCGAGTGCCGCATCAGGGTCCCTGCTCAGCGGGGAACCTACTTCTCCCTCTCCCTCTGCCTGCCACTCCCCCTGCTTGTGCTCTCTCTCTCTCTGTGTCAAATAAATAAAATCTTAAAAAAAATAAAAAAAAAACTAACAACAACAAAAAAACTTCAGTGGATCAAGTTTAGAAAGTTTTCATTAAAGTATGATTTTTTTTCTTGATGTGTTCTAAAGCTTAGAATTTGGTAGATGTTTTGTAATCTCCCAGTGCCAGCCTCTAACTAAAAGTTCTCTGGCCCACTACCCAGCTAAGCCTTGGAAATTAAGTCTTGAAATTCTCATCAAATTTTCAAGCATCTGTGTATGGGCTAACATTAAGAAGTGAATTATTTGATCCAAAAAAACTTGTAACTCTTAAGAAATACATTAAATAAATAATCGACCTAGTTCTCTTTTAAAGAGAAATTCATTTGTAGCATAATTATAATAAACTGTATAATGTAAATGTTTTCAAAATTATATTTTTAAATATAATGGGGTGCCTGGGTGGCTCAGTCGTTAAGCGTCTGCCTTCGGCTCAGGTCATGATCCCAGGGTGCTGGGATCGAGCCCCACATGGGGCTCCCTGCTCCGCGGGAAGCCTGTTTCTCCCTCTCCCACTCCCCTGCTTGTGTTCCCTCTCTTGCTGTGTCTCTCTCACTGTCAAATAAATAAATAAAATCTTTAAAAATCAATCAATCAATAAATAAATATAATTATTGCATATTTTGAATTTTTCAAAATTAGTTTTTCATTATATAGACATTGAAAAGAAAAAACTCTTATTAAAATAATATTTACAGGACTAAATTTTTTGTATGTAAATATAGTTCATTTAATAATTTATTGCAACAAAAATATACATTCAAATAGTATAAAGAAATAATTTCAGTAACATATGATGTGGATAATGGCACTCTCTTTCCAAAACACATCAATAGCTTAAATTATTAGACAAAATACATACAATTACTATTTTAATTTAATTTTAATTGTATATTCACACTAAATATTCATTCATTAAAATTACATGAATTAATCTCACGGCATTTAATGTCTTAAAGGCAAATGACTGTTATTGATGAGTCTAATCTCTCTTTGTGGTTACATGAAAAGTTGGCAAAAAAAGGCACATCAAGAAAGATGGTATCTAAAGCAAACATTGTCCTGGCATCAACAAACCCAGTATTTATTTAAGAACACCAGTGTTCTTGCTGACAGGGCACAATCCAGAAAATAATTCTTTATACTTATTTTAAGTAGCACAATCTAATCTTTCATTCATGCTAAAAATGGATTGACCACTGAAGGTCAAGTATTTGCTAGGTTATGAAGATACAAAAGATTAATAAGACAGTTGCTGACTTCAAGGAGCCCACAATCTAATAAAGGAGACAGACACATAGAAAGATCATTATAATGCAACATTGTAAATCACTGTGCATGTAGGATACAAAATACGTTATCCTGGGGTAGTAAAGTAGTAGTAGAGAAGGTCTAAACACAAAGGCAATCTCATGCGTAAATAAGATGTGTGGGCTCTTAACCTCTTAACTAACTATAACTCAACAGACTATAAAGCTTCAAATTTGCATTCTCTGAGTTCATTTTTTTTTTAAAGATTTTATTTATTTATTTGACAGAGAGATAGACAGAAGAGCACAAGCAGAGGGAGTGGCAGAGGGAGAGGGAGAAGCAGGCTCTGCACTGAGCAGGGAACCCGATGCGGGACTCGATCCCAGGACCCTGAGATCATGACCTGAGCCGAAGGCAGACGCTTAACCATCTGAGCCACCCAGGCGCCCCCTGAGTTCATTTTTGCTTATGAATTAACTCTTCCCAAAGAAACGGAATGAGTAGGTATAGGACTAAGGGAAATAAGGAGTGTATGAACATATGTAATTTCTAAATGTTTGATAAAAGGCCAAAATGCAGAAAACAAAGAGTTAGGCCCCAATTTAGATGATGGAAATTCTTGCAGGAGGTAAGAAAGAAAAGAAAGGCAGACTAGCAGGCAGAAAAGAAAAGCAGAATTTGCAATTATTTGGATTTCCAGGTAAAGCTAAGGATAAGATTGGCCATTTTAATATTACAAGCACACACAATAAAAATCGTTTTTATGGAGAGTTACAAAACGTCCATGGGAAAATAGTTTATCTAAGATGATTGACAAAGTTGTAGAACACCCAAATATTTAGTGATGAAAAATTATTCCTGATTCAAGACCTATTTATTTAACAATACTATGTGCCTAGAAGTCAGAGAGGGCTTTTCTAGGGATCTAACTTTAAACTGAGAATTTTTTTAAATGGACATGAAGAATGAGGGAAGAAAATAGCCTTCCAGGCACAGGGGACATCATGTGCAAATGCTTGAGGCAAGAGAGAACATGAAAGAAACTGAGAAACTAGGCAGAGTTGGAGGGAAGCACTGTGTGCGATGAGATATAAGACTAGATGCCTTTGTATGCCATCCTGGCTACAATATTTTTGTTTTATTCTGAAAGCAATGAGAAGAAGTTGAATGATTTTATTAGTTCAATGATATAATCTTATTTATGTTTCAGAAAGATTAACTTGGCAGCAGCATAGGGAAGAGACTAGAGAGCGCAAGTATATATTTAGGAAGACTAGTCAGGGGACTAATGCAGTAGTCCTAGCAACATATGGTTACATCTTGAGTTACATCAATGATGTAGAAACAAAGACAGGTGGACAGATTGAAGAGATGTTTAGGGGTGGCACTGGCCTTGGACCCAAGCAAGAAATCCTCTTCTCTAAAATCCGTGATTTTAGAAGGCCTCCTCTGGCTATGTTCTGCCTCAGAGGGCATAGAGTCAGTAAAACCAAGGGTATGTGCCCACCCAAACCTGTCTTCCTCCTTTCCCGAACCATGATACAGCACCCAGACTCTAAAACTCCCTGTCTAAACAACCCTGAAATTTTTTGAGAGCCTGAGAGGGCCTCTAACTTGATTATATCTTCCCAAAGGCAGACCATGTCACTGATGTATTTACTCTTAGGCCTGAGAAGTGGCCAAGAGACAACTGTTTGGAGGAGGTGTGGATAGAGCTGGGACATATGAGGAGGCATTTCCACATGTACATACCTGAGACCTCTTCATAGTGCAGAATGAAGCCAGAGGTAGGCAGAAAGGAGAGATGGGCCAGAGGTTGGGGCTTGTTCTTCCCAGCACAAAACTCCAAGAAGATAAAATTAGCAGGATTTGATGGATTGAAAATAAGCTGTGAGAAAAATTGAGGTGTCATAATGATTTCTAGCTTTCTGCCTTGTATAATTCAATGATTGTGGTATGACTCACTGGTCTATGGCACATTGGACAAAGACCAGAGCTATGTAGAAAGATCATTAGTATGATTTAAACATGTTTGATTTCAGGCATCTCTGAGACATCTAAGAAGAGATGTCAAGTAGATGGCTATAGAGTCTAGAGGTCAGTGGTGAGGCCTAAGCTTGGAATATTATTTGTGAGTCATTAAGCAGTACAAGATTGAGATAGCCTGGGGAGAGTGTAGCATGAAACAAGGAGAGGCCCATTATGGAGTCTTGAGAAAGACCAAAGATCAAAACAAAGAACAGGTAGCCAAAGAAGAGGGGGGAAAAAAATCAAAGCAATGTTATACCAGGGAATGTAAGGGAGGAGGGTATTTAAAGTGGAATAGGTAAAGAGTTACAAATATTACTGACAGGGACAGTAGACAAGAATTGAAAAAAAGGCATCTGTTACATGGGGGTTACTAATGTCCTAAATAGAGCTGTGTTTGGTAGAATGATGAGACTGAAAACCAGATTGGAATTGCTAGAGAAGTAAATAGGAGGTGAGGATAAAATCTGCAGTATACATAACTCTTCCAAGAAATTTGGATGTGAAGGGGGGCAAGGAAATAGGGTTGAGAGTCAATGACAATGATTACTTGTGATCATTTAGAAGCCAGTGAGAAGGGTTCCACTGATTGTGACTTTATTTTCTCTGTAAAAGAGTGATTGTTAAGAATGAAGTGTTTGGGTGTCAACTATGCTCAAAAAGCAAAAACAAACAAAAAAAAATTAATAAAGGGCTTAGAGTTGAATATTTGGGGGAAATGGAGAAATCTGTAGTCAGAAGAAATGAGGGTGTGCACTGAGCAGAGACTTACTGCCTTGGGCTAAATTGAAAAGTAAGAAAAGTTCATCATGGCTCTCATCTTCCTTTCTGACCCCTCATTGGGGCTCATAATAATCCCTTTCCCACATTCCACTGCCCTCTGCAAACCTCAAACATATGGCTTAGACTCACCCCAGCACTACTCTTCTTCTAGGTACCTCAAGCCTCCACTGGTACCCTGCCTCCAAGTTCCATGTGCCCCTGCTCTAATGGACACACCATGCCGAACCTGTCATGTCTGAATTTACAGACAAAGTCAGGTAGGTGTTAAAGATCAACAATCGTATGAAACTAAATCCACAAAATCTAAGAGCCTCTCCTTATCTCAGGCCCATGCTCTCAATCTTCTCAACACTGTGTTTCCTCCACAAAACCACACCTAACTTTCCTAGAAATAGAGCCATTTTAGAAGGGACTGCTGTTCTGTCAGTGCATTCCTAGTGGATTGAATCTCAGAGAGTTAACAAAGTGAAGGAAAGAACCTGAGGCAGTGGTCCCATGGTTCTTCAAATCTCACCAGGTAGGTCCTAACCTACTAAGACAGAATATTCACTGACCTTATAAATACCACTGGGGCCTGAACAGGTGTTTGTACTTTGGAATCTCTATTTGGTTGTTCAGAAACTTCTCTCTCTCTTTTTCTCTCTCTCTCATTTGACCATTAAGGTTGTTAGGTCAATGTTTCTTTACAGATGAAATGCTGCAATTTATGTCCTACATCCCCAACATAACAAGGTCCTTGAAGGCATAAACCATGTCTTCTGCTCACCATATCTAACACTGGATCCAAGCATTCCTTGGTTATAGGAGCCATCCAAAACTTTCACTGAATGTCAGTTTAATTTGACTAATCAAGAGGCAACTGCACCCATATGATAAGAGGCCTTGAGTAATCTGATATTCCTACTGTATGTCCTCCCATACTCTTCATTCTCGTTGAACTTCAACCTGGGAATTTGTTTAGTTGGAGAGAGAAAATCAAGGTAAACAGGCTAGCAGAAGTTGACTTACTTTGATCTTGAACAATTTAAGAAACTAAAAACATTCTGTCCAGTAGGCATACCAGGTCTATTTAAATAGCTCAGTGATATACCCTGTTGGCCCAGGAGCCACATTCATTGCCCAGAATGTTGCTCAATTCTCAGCATATGCCATACAGCTGACATTTCTTTGCCATCTCCATCCATATCCAACCATGTCCAAAGCCAACACTAATTCACATTTATATTCTTCTGTATTCAGTGTAGGTGAGTAAGCAAAGTTCAAATACGGAGTTCACATATGAAAATCTTTCCAACGACTCAACCACCCTGTGAAGCAAGGCCATCTGTAGAGAAACTGTCTGGGCCACTGACCACATGAGTGCTACTGCTTCTTCATTAGCCAAATGAAATGGACAGCTAAGTTAACCTAAATCAATCCATGTACAAGTTATTCTTCGGTTCGTTCTAACTATACCTTAAAATTCTAAGCACTATCCTGGGAAATATAAAATATGAAATGTGTCTACCAGGATGGGGAGGGGAGGATATGAGGATCAGTCCTTTACTCAGTAAGAAAAATCTGGTGCAATCAGACATTAACACAGACACTCTTCTTTTTAAACTCAAACATGTTTTTATAGGGAAAAAGTATCATATTGCATTTTTAATATTATTTGTTATCCACACTCCGTGGTGTGTGTAACTAACTTATTCATATGTTGGAGTCTATTTGTAGCCATGATCATCTAGGAAGAATTTCTACACCCTGTGCACTTTTATTTATTTCCTGATGCCCTATATCACAATCCTAAATCTATATTAGCTTATTCCTTATTGCCAAAAATCTCTGCAATCCATCAATTACAATAAGATACTGGTTTTCAACTATCTTTAGAACAGTTCTTCAAACAAAGTCATGAAATAAATTTAGAGTATCATGGTCAATATTTTTTAGTAAAATAAAATGAATAGAATGGATCAGAGCACATTACATATAGTAGGGTAAATATTGTTTTGTGAAATTTTTGCTATATACATCCATATTAGGTCACCATGTAAAATGTATTTCTTACTATGGTCACCATCAAAACACTTAGAGATCATTTCCTACCTTTAAAATCTATTTCAAATAAGCTCAAAATCAATTTGGCATTTTCCCACCATGACCCTCAATCTAATTCTTCTCCAAATTTATCCATGTGGTTTATTATACCATAATTCTCCATGTCACTCATTTTATTCCCTGATAGTAATTTCAACACCTCTTTCTCCATAACCTCAAGTATCCAATCTGTCCCTAAATAGTTCTGATCCATCCTCCAAAATCTCACATTTATCCTTATCCCAGGACACTGACACACCTTTGGTTCAGGCTCTCACCAAATCATGCCTGAGTTATTATAATCAACATTAGTTAATGTTCATACCTCGAGTCCCTATAGACTCTGATTAATCCTAAAATTTTCCTCTCCCTAAAGTCTTGAAATGTTTATTTTAAATAAATTCCAGGCTCCTTTCCCTAGTATTCAAAATATTCAAGAATCTGGTTAGTTTATAATATCCATAAAAGCAGAGGCTCTATCTTGCCCCATCACTGCAATATTCCCAGTGATATTATGTGTTCAATAATATTTGTTGAATGGATGAGGAAATGAATGAACAAATAAGTGAAGAAACAGTCTCTGTAGCGTATCTTTTTTTTCTCTGTCACATGTCAGTTCCCTCATTAAGTCAGTGATATTCACTGTAACATTTTTGCAAGCCTACACAAAGTATGCAACACTATAGGTGAGAAGGCTGTGTAAGGTGCTGAGAAGTCATCCCCATGGCTTCCTAGAATGCCAAGTTCATTTCCAGACCAAAGTGTCTGCGTGTTAGGTTGTCTTCCACCATGATGGCTGGCCCCTGCTTTCTATTTATAGAAATCCTCCTCCTCTTCAGAACATACCTCAGAACCTTCTTTCCCTGGTCTCATTCTTTTCACTCTCTTCTGATAATCTCTATTACTTTTTTAGTTCTTAGTCATATATTTTGTATTTTTATGATTTTATTAAAAGTTAATTATTTTATGAGAATAAGGATTTTTTTCAATTCATTATATTCTCGGCAAAATCTCAGTTTAGTATTAGATACTTAGTAGATAGTTGTTAAACCCATGAATTAAATCAAATGAGTAAAAATTTGCCAAGTTATTATATTGTGGAAAACACTGAGGAAGGTAATTGAGTATCCATCTCTAGCAAACTTAAGATTCATGTAAATAATCACATATACTCCTGGCATGTAGTAGGTGATCCACAATTATTTGTTGCATGAATGAATGGTTTCCAGTCTAGGGTCCATCAACTCCTTGATATCCATGAAAGCATAATAAAAGTTCATGAGCTTATTGTCAAAATTGCAAATAATGGTAATAGAAATTTTATGTTTATTCATGGTAGGGGTGCAAATGCAAAAATCTCAAGTTACTTTACATTAGGTTAAAACCATATCAACTCTGGGGTGCCTGGGTGGCTCAGTTGGTTATAAGCGCCTGACTCTTGATCTCAGCTCAGGTCTTGATCTCAGCATTGTGAATTCAAGCCCCGTGTTGGGCTCCACGCTGGGCATGGAGCCTACTTAAACAAACAAACTATATCAACTCTGCTAAAGCAGTGCTAAATATGTCAGAAGGAAAATGACAGCTATTTATTCCACATTTATAAAGTGCCTACAATGTGCCAGTCCTTATTCTCAGCAGTGCTCAGCATTAGCTCATTTACTCTTCAGAACAAACTTATGAAGGCAGCACTGTTATTATCTCTATTTTGCAAATGAGGAAACTGAGGCTAAAGTAAAGAAACTGAGATTAAGTAACTTGCTCAAGGTCAAAAGTTAGTGAGCAACAAAGCAAGGATTATGAACTCACGCAGTCTTGGGACAGGAGGGTATAGATCTAATCTATGTATAGATTTAATCTAGGTATAGATCTAATCTATGATGTCTTTCCAACTTGGGCAGTTATTCTCTACTGATAGTCCCTAAAAACTTTCATTCTTTTCACAAAGCTACATCCCTTGGCACTGACAGCTGAAATATGTTTTCCTTGGGTCTGAGCATGAGGATATATTTGTTTTATGCTTTATTCTTCATTCCCCTAAAATAAGGTCTCCAAATGTCACACAGGCCTTGCTTTTTATAATCCCAGTGGCTACAGCAGCAAGATAGATAGCTGGTAGAGGTGACACTGTAAGCCAGAGAGGAAGACAGGCACCAGCTACCATGTTGGGCATTCAGCACTAAAATATCCATGAGTATTTCAAATTTCAGGTAATCTGACATCACGTTAAAGCTGGAATCTACTACTTCAAATTGTTTTATTCTACTCTTTTTAAAACAGTCCTGCAAAGCTTTATTTTAAAAATATCTTAACCAATATTCTCTTCAGTTATTGCTTTCCCACTTCTAGAAGAAGTAGATGTAGAAAGAACACTCTTCCATAACTCTAAAAGCAAAGTCTTCTAACCCACACAAAGACCTGGTCCTCTAGGAGATTAGGTTTGAGTTTATTTTCAGTTTAGCTGTACTGATGATTGCCTTTTAAGCTGAGTAGGCTAGATGAGACATCTGTGGAATTTGTTTGAAGACAGATGGGTGCTCAGATACAAAAATGCTGGATTAAGCAGAAGCAGAGTGGACTGGAATGATAAATACAAATGTAAGCCACAGCAAAGGCAGACACCAGAAAAAAAACAAGGTACTCTTGGTAATGAGCATCTTTTTCATAATAATTCTCTAGGAGTTTCTGAGTGAGATATATAGGCACTTCATAGAACTTCATAGAACTGCTACTGCATATTTTTCTCTCTCATTTTCATTCAGATTGGAGCAAAATCTTGGGACTGGAAATGTCCTTAGAGATAATTGGTTCCAGGCCCTCTGTTTTAAAGGTAAGAATATAGCACTGAAAAAAATAAATAAATAAAAAAATAAATAAATAAGGTAAGACTATAAAGACCAGTTAGCCAGCCCATCAACAACTATTTTTTTGATGGCCTACCACCACCAGCTTTTAGTCTAGGTGCTAGAGATTGAGCATTGAGTAAAACATACATATTCCTTGACCTCAAAGAGATTATATTCCAGCGAGAAAGACAACAAACAAGTAAATAAATGAGTAAAGAGCTAATTTCAAGTACTGATAAGCTGAAGGTCATAAAATCAGGTACTGAGAGAGAATCTGACCAGTGAAGGGCTACAGCTTTACAAAGTGGTATCAGACAAGGCCTGCCTGAGGAGGTGACATTTCACTTGAGTCTAAATGATGAAAAAGAGACAGTCATGGTGAGATTGGGGCAGGAGGCAAGGGATGTTCAAAGGAAAAAATATAGTAAGAGAGAAGATTCTAGAGGGGCTGGAAAGGAGGTAGCATGACTGAAGTACAGTGAACAAGAGGAGAGTAGGAGATGAGGTCCAGAGGAAGGCACAAGTTAGGTTCTCTAGACCTCAGTAAAGAGGCTGAACTTAATTCTGGCAGTTGGGCAAAGTCATAGGTCAATCTCTAAGCAACACCATGGCAAGATCTAATTTAAGCTTTAGAGAGACCTCCGTCTAGATGTCCTAGAACACAGTGGGCAAGAGTGGATGTGAGGAAACCAGCACGCCATGGCACTAACCCAGAAGAGAGATGGTGGTGGTTTAGACAAGGATTCTAGCAGAGGAAATGGTGATCAGTGGGCAGATTCTGAATATATGTTAGGAATAGAGCTGTCAGCTCCTACTGACAAACTGGATGTGAGGTGTGAGGAAAAAGAAACATTTGGTAATGAATCTTAGATTTTGACCTAAACAAATGAAAGAATACTGGAACCATTTATGGGGAGGGAAAAGGTTTAGGGAAGGGATGGAGATGGAAAGGTGGGAGAAGATACACCAGGTTTAAGGAAGATAATTGATAGCGCCATTTGGCCCTGTTAAGTTTAAAATACCTGTTAGACATCATGGTAGAAATATCGTATTGTTCAATATGTGAATCTGGAATCAAGGGAGAAGTCCTGGCTATAGATAAAAATCTGAAAAAATAATACAGAGATGTGTCCAAAGGCATGGATTTAAGTGAGATTATCTGATCACCCAGGAGGAGAATGTGGACAGAGAAGAGATGGGTGCTGAGGACAGAACCCTCAGTACTATAAGATGTAGAGGTCTGAGGGTGGAGGAGGAACACTCATTAGTGGCTATGGAGTAAGAGGAAAACTCCAGAGTGTCTTTGATGTAGCAGTCTAGAAACGAAGACCCAGACACTTATGCAAAGTAATGTTGCTGGTTACTGGCAGTTAGGACAGCTATTGTTACTTTGTAAGTACCTTGAAGACAGCGGAGGCCTTAAGTCTCTACTTCTCTTATTTCTGCATCACCAACAGCACTACAGAGCTAAATATATGGTGAAATATATGGTGATAACTCACTAAGTAATTGTTGATTGATTATACATATATGTGACACAATCAAAACCAAGTTTACCTTGATAGGAAAGATAATAAATTTCTATTTTTACTTATCTGTAGTTCTCCTGAATTGCAAATGGATATCTCTGTGTAATCTCATTTGGTTATCTTTGTGAACAATTATTAATTATTGATTAGTCACATCACACTCTCTGATATAGTGATGTAATTGGTGACCAGGCCTGTATATCTTGACCCTAAGATTTAAATAACCTTATGTAAAAAAATGAGATTGATTTATAGTTATGTTTGACTTGGACAAATAATTAATTCAAAATCTTTCTTGAGAATATACACTATATTAAAATCAATTGGGGGCCTTTTTGAAATGCACAAAAATATGAATATGCACAGCAATTTCTCCTAACAATTTTACAAATTTAAAAAACAAAGATGGGCCAAACAAAATCTATAATACAAAACATTAGGCTATGAATGCTAAATAGAGATACAAATAATATGCACTTTTGCTCGTTCATGGTGCCTTAAAATTTTAATATATAGAAATAGTCAACCACTTAAGCTTTAGAATCACATCTGAACTTTTTCCTAATTCCTTTTGCACACAACAAAGTATCCTGAAGAAATCCTACAATGTATTAAAGAATGAATTCACTTAAAGATTTTTAAACTATAATATCAGACCATCCATTGCATTGAGGGTCAATGACCTGATGTTTATACTTAAACCTTTACCACAGATAATTTGCAAAACTCAGGTGGACAGCAAATACTTTACAACTCTAATCAACAAAGAGTGAACTATGTTCATTGAAAAGTATACTCTGGGCAAATGAATTACAGAAAGTCCACACAAAATAATGACCCTCAGGGAGTAGCCTAGCTTTGGGGGGAAGGGGGAGAAATGCTGAGTTCAGTATTTGTATTATCAGTAGGGGAGATCTTATGGGCAGAGATTCAACAAATGAGTCCCAACATTCTATAATGTGGGTGACAGCTAACTCTGAAAAGCACAAATGATAAATACAATAAAACAATCACTGACTTAAATATGATAGGGACCTAATTTGCAGAAATACTAAGAAATATTCGTTATGTCTCACAAGTTCTGCTAAGCACATTTTAAACATCAGTGGAAAGACATTTGTAAGGGACAATGTGGTAAGTAAAACCAGGGATTCTCATATTAGTTTTCTCTACCTGGGAAGATCGCTCTACCTTTTCCAATGTGAAATTTTTTTAAATATTGCAAAGGGTGGCCATAGTACACCCAAATTAGAGAAACAATTACAGAGACATTAAACTTAGCTTGTAGAAGTTCTTTCTCCCTCTAATCTGCTGTCAAAAACCCATGATGTGTTACAAGGAGAACACGTAGATCTTACTTTGCCACTTCTATATTCAGATAGGGAAGTGACTAAGCACAGGGACTGTCTGGATATGATCCTGCCTCTGCCACTTGGTAGCTTTTGACATTGGACAAGTTACTTAACTTCTGTATGCTTCAGTCTCCTCAGCTGTAAGTTGGAGATATGTATTAGTTTGAAAGGATTCAGTGATTTAATGCATGTAAAGTGCCTAGAAAGTACCAGGCACATAGCAAGTAACCTAATAAACTCCATTATTATTACATCTATTATTATTGTTACACATTGTCTGCACACAAGTACATGTGGATGTGGATATTTTGGTGTCTAAAAAAAAACAAGCAAACAAATGAGAACAAAGAGTCCAAGATGTTTAGCAAGCAGAATATACTTTAACTGGCAAGAGGGAGAAAGAGGAGAAAATACATAGGCCCACTCACATACATCCTGTTCTTCATTACTACTATGTGGAGAGTAACTCTAGGAAATATTTCCAAGGTTAACCTACATACTGCTTGTAAAGAACCTTTACATTTTCCATTTCAAAGTCTTAGAATGATACATTTAAAAGCAGCCAGATAAACAAAAAGCCAGACTCCTAAATATAGAGAATTGGTGGTTGTCAGAGGGGAGCTGGGTGGGGGGATGAGCAAAATAGATAAAAGGGATTAAGAGGTACAAACTTACAATTATAAATATATAAGTCACAGAGATGAAAAGCATAGCATAGGAAATATAGACAAAAATGTAATAACATTGCATGATGACTACACTTATCATGGTGAGCATTGAGTAAGGTATAGAATTGTTGAATTAGTATGTTGTACACCTGAAACTTATATAACACTGTATGTCAACTATACTTCAATTTAAAAGAAGCAGCCAAAATTAATCTGGAATCCCTAAGGGGGGGTAATTAAAAAAAAACCTAGAAAATCTTTTTGTTTTGTTTTGTTTTGTTTTCTATATACATGCTAAGTGCCTAGAATAGTGCCAGATACCTAGCAGAATCCTAATATAAGATGAGTGTTAAAACACTTCTGACTGCCATTAACAGGCTGTGACCTTGGAGTGAATTACTTCTCTGACTCAACATTACAGCAACAAATGCAAGGGATAATAGTTACTGTGTATTATTCATAAGTTTCCTCTGGTGTTCAGCATTATTTAAATTTTTTTAAATAAACTAAGGCTCACTGTTAGACAGTCCTATTTTATCATTCTTCCAATCATCATAGGAGAGATCATTTCTCTAAAGATTCTTACCTTCTATCCTCATGTGACAATAAAGAATGACTCAGGATCCCCTTATTTTATATGGGGACTCCCAAAATCTTTGGGGTTGATGCTACAATCACTGGGTATTCACTAAATAGAAATAGAAATTGAAACTGAAGATGACCTATCCCCACAAAATGAAATACCAGTACCTATGCAGTAGAATAACATTTGATCTGGTAAATTTTCTTCCTTTCCCCCAAAAAATGTTGATTTTTTTTTTTTTTTTTTGTCATACATAGGCTACTCTGTTCTGAACGCTTAGGAAGAGGGATGTTACATGATGAAAAACATGGACAGAATTCCTTTTGATGTTGGCTTTTAAAACTTAAGCTCTTAGAGGAGCTGAAAGTATTCCTGAAGTAGACAAAATGCTTGGGAGAAATACTTGAGGAAGAGCGAAGGACATGGGAAGATACTAAAAATAACCTATCAGGCTGGGGAGAGGGAAGTGCAAGAATATGGATATGGTCCCTGGAGGATGGAAAGAAAGGCTTGCCTGAGAGACTCTCTTTTTCTTTAAGAGCAGAGGAAAGGTAAAGAAAAAATTAGTATCTTGAGAGAGAGGGGGGCCCTGTGTTCTACCCCAGGAAGGGCTTTGGGAGGGTACAAGAACTTAGAAGAAATAACTGTGTGGTGTGTCTTAAGCAATTTTAAATTGATGAAGATGAAACTTTCTCCACTTTGGCAGGTTCAAAATTGAAATGAATTTGAGCTACAAAAAATTTTAAAAAGTTACATTCTTACACAGCTACTTTATTTACAAAACACACACATAGACACACACATATACACACACCTACATATATTTAAGTAAATTAAAACTAATTTTACTTTGAAAATTGATCTATGTCACCCCCAATTTTTAGCAAACTCCAAGGTTTTTGCGTGATACATGTAAGAACCAAGATATCACATATAATGAAAAAAATCACTTAAATAATTATTCAGATTCATTTTTTTCTATTATTTATAAATTATATAATTTTGTGAAAATACATAATATTCAAACATTTTCAGAAGAAACCAGATGTAAGTGCCATTTTCAAAAGCTCCTTCATTTTGATTACATTAGTATCTTCAAATCAACCTTTTGAATATATAGTCACAAAACTACATATATTTGCACATATTCAATGACTACACATAAAATTTTTCAAGTTTCTACTAGTTATTATCTTTAAACAATGAGAATCAGATTTCTGATTCAATCTGACAACCTAAATTTGCTACATCTTTCTTTTTTATTTTACTAAGTGTATTTATAGAATTTAATCATATACTCTTAGTCAAGGTTTTAGAGAAATCTTTAGTTCATTTGAAATATAGTAAAGATTCACTGTTTTAGTTAATTATCTCCCAAATATTTACTGAGGGCTTGCACAGTAAAGTAAGTAAAATGCTTTCTTCCCAACACACAACTGTTGAATAAATAAAGTTAACAGTAAATATTTTCAACATGAAGTTTTTAATATGTTTTCATAAAATCCAGTGTATACGTAAAGATTATAGCAACGTGAGATTAACTGCCAGAATTCTGTAATTTGCTAAAATTGTGGGAAATTGGAAATGCTAATGAAATGCCATTTATTTGAAAAATCCATAGAAATAACTGTTCAATTTGTCTTTTGATCTACATATAGTTCATGAATTTAAAATGAAATGAAAACTGATCATCTCATATTCCATTTTATTTACGTTATTCTTCCATTTTACTATGACATCAGTTATAGACTTAATTTAATAATTTAATAATAATTTAATTTAATAGTAACCTTTAGGAGGGGAGGAAAGAAGAGAAAAAGAAAGCACTAAAAAACACATCAAAAAAATAAAATTAAAAACACAAATCAACTGATACTTCCAAATTTTAGAAATGTTACAACAATAAAACAAATGCACATCTTAGATTAGGGAACTATGGTATTTTAAAGGCCATCTTTTGAAGTCAGTATTTTACTTCCATCCAAGAGGATTATTTGTACTGTTCAGTTGAGTGCAGAGAATATAAATCTAAATGACCCTGTTCCTTAAAAGTTAATAGACTTAACTTTCCTCAGGGAAAAATCTAGCAAAACAGGAAGCTTCAGTGCTTCAAATCACAAATCTTTTTGAACTTATCCATTGCCATCAGAATTGCTCAGCTGATTCTAATACCTAAGAAATCACACATACCCTCTCGTATACTCTTATCAATTTTGAGTATACATCAAATTCATAGATCATTGTAGTATCTGATATTCTGGTCTCAATTTTGAAAAATTTTAAAGATTTTATTTACTTATTTACTTGAGGGAGAGCGAGAGAGAGAGAATGTGAGTGGGGAGGAGCAGAGGGGGAGAGAGAAGGAATCTGAAACAGACTCTGCACCCAGTGTGGAGCCCTACGCAGGCCTAGAGCCCTAACCAAGAGCCAGAGGCTTAACCAATTGAGTCACACAGGAGCCCCATAATTTTTTAAAATTTTAGAATAAATTGTAGCAAACCTTATGTTTATAAGAACACCCCATAGTAAACTTGCTATACCAACAGAGAAATTATAGAGCTAATGAGTTCAGGACATTTTAACAATTTAATTCAGTTTGATTCAATTTAACACAAAAGATGGGATTCCGGGTGCTAGGAAAAAATAAACCAAGAGGTATGTGGTGCCATTCAAATAATTAGAGAATCAAGCAACAGAAATAGTGTATCAAACCCAATTCATCAGACCTAGTCACAATGACTCTTCCATATTAAATATCCTTTTAAAGACTGAACTATATGAGAGAATGTACAGTCGATCTTAAAATTACCTCCCCATCGATGAATTTGCTAATACCACACTCACGAGTCACTGGACAAAGCCATGAAAACTAGAAACACACAAAGCAATATTGAAGTATATGTGGGGCTGGCTAGACCTCTTAGGTGATTGGTCGGCATATAGTAAATGCACAACAAAACCTTGTTCAGTGAATAAGAAAGTGAGTGACTCACTCCACATACCAACATCCTTAATTAAAATGTATGCCTCGGGGCAGTGATAAACCTGTATATGCAAAGGACCTTTGGAGTTGCTTGAAAATAGTTAAAACTGTGAATGTTAAATCTGCAATTTCTAGAGATCCACCATCACAGATATGTATTGAACTCCAGAGAATGACATAAAAGTAAGATTGAGGGTCCAGAGACTCAACTGACTCCAACAAAGAACTAACAGATATCAAAATTTTAGGGGAAAAATACTTTTCTGGAAATGCTCCTTATAAATAATAGCTGTCCTTTAATACAACGCCACTGTTACTGCCTCTCTCTTCATGGGTGCTCCAGCCAGTATGGCAGGCAAGATTTCACATGGTCAATTGAATCAAATTGAATTTAGTTAATTCACACTTAAAAGTTTTCATGCTGACACAAGCATTGCAATGAAGTTACTTTTCCTGTTTTATCTAATACAGTGAGGATATTTTTTACTATAGATTTTTCTTGATCTTGCTATAAATTAACATATTGATAAAGTAAATGCCTTATATAAAATGTCTTAGACAACTACTGCTTTATCCTCAGTGTTCTGTGATTTTCATAATCCACCAATCCCTCTTGTTTTTTGGTTTTTGGTTTTTTATCAAAGATAAGTAGAAGTATTTCATTTAGCTTATCTGTCTTCAGCATCCGTAGCTTTACACTGCTCCATCTAAACAAAGGTTCTCATCTTAGGACTCACGTGACCCACCAGAAATACCAGAAAACAAAAGTCAGAGTTGACCTGGAGAAGCACCACAAAGTAGGGGTTTTGAAATCTGAAATTCTGAAAAACGTATGGACAAGGTTCTCTGCACACATAAAATCTAAATGCACAAAAAGAGCATCTTGAATCAGAGAAGGATGATAAATGCATATTGGGGAAACCTGAGCTTTGCTTAGGTTTTCTTATCTCCTCTGTTGCCTTGGGTAAATTGAATCTCTTAGATCTCAGTTCAACTTTGTGGGTTTTTGTAATCCAGGGGGTGCAAGTCATTTGGATATTTTATAATCCCGGCTAGATTAGGATGACTATCAGTAACAAAGCTATATCAGGTTTACCTGCCTAACAGGAATTTATTTAAAGTGATGTTGGACAAGTAATTCACTTCTTCAAGTCACAATATCCTCATCTATGAAATGAGGAGATAGAGCTGGGGGCGCCTGGGTGGCTCAGTCATTAAGCGTCTGCTTTCGGCTCAGGTCATGATCCCAGGGTCCTGGGATTGAGCCCCACATCAGCCTCCCTGCTCCACGGGAAGCCTGCTTCCCCCTCCCACTCCCCCTACCCGTGTTCCCCCTCTCACTGTGTCTCTGTCTGTCAAATAAATAAATAAAATCTTTAAAAAAAAAAAAAAAAGAGGTGGAGCTGGATGATTCAGAAGGTTCTTTCCACAATTTTGATTCCCCTGAAACTACTAAAAAGTGAAGAATTTTCTCTCCATGTCTAAAAAGTAGTAAGTCCCCAAGAGTCAAAGCTGGGTAGCATCGGGCAGGGGAAATGAGATTTTATTCCTAAGAAGAAACAATTAAAAAGCACTTATGACAGATCAGACTCTGTCCTAAACACTTTCCACATATGCATGAATTTAATCCTGACAACTGAGATGGGTACTATTACTATGTTCATTTAACAGATGAAAAACTTAAAGCATCAGGTTGAGTAGTTTAGCTTGTTCAGGGGTGTACACTAGTAAGTAGAGGGGCCAGGATGAAAACCCAGTCAGTTTGCCTTCAGGAATCAGTTCTCTTAATTACTCCACTCTGCTATATGCCTAAGATTTGCAGAGCCCACAGACTTTATCCACGTAGTTAATTGGTTATTTAAGATGCATAGAATTCTTCCGGATTCCCTACATATTAACCAAGGTCAAAGGGCAAGGTTGATTATGTGTGGGTTGTCAGAACTCTGGAAGGAAATACCTCAAAACTCCTGATGTTACAAATTTGATCTAACTGTTGTTAAAAGTAACCTATCCTTGTAAAAATATCATAACCCTGAAATTCCATTCAACATTATAATGATATTTGCTATTATATTTTAAAAATGAAAGTTCCATGAGGAATTCAGCTCTTGGCCATTCTTCTTATTACAGTCTGAATTTCATCTGACTTTTCACCCTGCCTTTTAAAGGTCTTCAGTGGATTTGTCCTCCCTCTTAATTATAAAACAACTCTTACTTTTTTTTTTTTTTAAGATTTTATTTACTTATTTGACAGAGAGATAGAGAGCACAAGTAGGCAGAGCGGCAGGCAGGCAGAGGGAGAGGGAGAAGTAGGCTCTCTGCTGAGCAGGGAGCCAGATGCAGGGCACCAGATGCAGGGCTCTATCCCAGGACCCCGGGATCATGACTTGAGCTGAAGGTAGCCGCTTAACCAACTGAGCCACCCAGGCGCCCCAGCAACTCTCACTCTTGACTGTAGGCTCCCTGAGAATTGAAACTTTATCCGTCTTGATTCTCACTCTATCCCCAGTGGGTATGATACTGGACATTTAATAAATATTTGTTAACTGAGTGAGTAGATGTCCAACAAGTGTTTGTTGAATTAATAATATAAAACATGTAAAATTATTTTTAGACAAGTAACCAATTTCTTCTGCTCCCTCTTCTTATGACAAAATAACTACATTTAATGGCAATCAGTATTACCTCCAGTATTTTATTGACCAATTTACTGCTTTTGGAACCAAATTATTTGGTCCCTGTGTATAGCAAATCATTACTTGAATTTTCTGAGACAAATTAATTTTTATTTAATTTTATTCTGTTCAATATTGTTTTCACTTAAAAGAATAACTGAATATGATTTAATTTAATACATTTTAAAGCTTGCTATTTATACTCACAAATAAAAATGAAATTGTTAGACCATGAGTATTTATTTTTAGTTCAAAATATGATCCACATAATTTAATTAACTAGGTACTAGTCTTCTATTCCAGGACCTTATAATGACTATAATAATGCTATATATCAATGCAACATAATTTCTTGTATAATTTTAAATATAATTCTTCCAACAACACTGGGAGACAATGAGAATAGTCCAGAGAGAAGAACAAACTTGTTTAAAATTAAAACGCAAATAGGTGTAGAGCCAAGACAAAACACTAGGTTCTTCTTGTTGGGGTCTAGTAGTTTTCCATTACCCTAGTTTTCATTTAAAATACCTAAAATAGATTAACTATGAAAGAATAGTGTTGGGGAGGAAAATTTTTTCTCTACTTTTTAAAGATTCTTCTGGCTCATCTCGGAATTAAACTGACATGAAACAGACTAACAAGAGAAAATAAAATTTAATTTCTTATGTATGGAACCCCACATACATGAAAGGTTCAAAGATAGAGAGGTATAATGAGGTATATATGCATCCTGAACTAAGGAATAGAGCAGGGGCCTGGGCCTTCAAAGGGGAAGAGGGCAATTCACAGGGTAATAAGTAGAGATGTTTGATAGTTAGATGTTTGCCCTACCAAATCCTGAGATGGGCCTCTGAGATAAAACTTCTCTAGTAATAACTCTTATTCTCAGAAAGATCCCCAGTTTAGATGCTTCTATGTAGTTAACAGATAGGCAAAAGTTTCTCTTGCGCCCACAGGGTCTCTCAATTGAGCCTTCAGCTCAAAATAGTTCACATGCCAGAGTCATACATTTTGGGGATTCTTGTTCTGAATCCCTTCAATAGGAAGATTTACCAACTACTATCCAAATATCCAAGAAATATATATTTTAAATATATATGTCAAATAAAATACCTTAAGAGCAACATTTGAAAAAAAAGATTTATTTTTGTGTCATGTGAACGGATGAAATCAGAAGATAATTGTGGTTTGGTTATGCATTGTAGAGTAGAAAGGCAAGTTTGTTCTTCTGGGAAATTTAAAGAAAACTCAGAACCTATCACATTAAAACTGGGAAAAGGGAAACTTGAATGAGCTTTAGGAGGTACTCAATGAGTAACTAAATGTGCTTGCATACTAAGCATCTATTAAATGAGTTTTGATGGCAAATTCAACCCAAACCAATTATTGTTGGTATGTTTTCATTGAAAGATCAGTCTTTGTTAACCAATGAGCAAAAGATCTCTTCATTTAAAAGTGAGATATCCAGTTTATAGAATAAAATCAAGTTTTATTTATCTTTCAGCAACTAAGAAACTAAACACCAGAAAGCCTAAACTTGAGTTCAGCAATTACGTTGCAAGCCTAATCCTATTGTCTGCACAGAGACTGTTGAAGACCCCTATTAACTATTTTAGGCCACCTGACATTGAGTTGAATAAATGGCATTAAAATTAAACTTGAAAAAGAACAACTTAAAGTGGCAGGGCACGAGACAAAGCAAACACAAAATATAGTCACCCAGCTCTAAGAACCACATAAGCCATAGCAGAATATGATTACCTGACTCTTGAGGTAAACATTAATGATTAAATTGTGGATGATGGGTCTCAGATGAATAAATTTGTACTTTCACTGAAAGAGAGTCAAGGTTATCACTGCTTCTCTGAACAAATTCTAAAGCCCACGCATAGTAACCTTTGAAATTTTAACAGAACATCACCAGTCTTGCACTGATTGCTTCAGCTTACATGCCACTGGTCATAGAACTTTGAACTGGCCATTTTTGTTTGGAAAACTTGTAGATACTGTATCTCCTTAAGTTAAACAAACCCTTGGACATACACACATGCTGTTTAATGAGATTGTCCCCTACAAATGGAAAATTTCACTGGTAAGGAATTGAATGAAATAGTACAAACCAAACGTAATAGTCCCAAACTGAAGAAAAAAAAAATACATTTCCTGTCTTTTCTCTCACCTACACTTCATTTGAAAAGACATCTCTACCTTTCTGCTATTCTTCAAGAGAATGATCTTGGATGATCTGGAGTTATACCTATTTAAAATTAATGTTAAAATATCTTACTACAATATCATAAATATCATAAAACTTCATTATTTTTGCTTTGCAATATCTTTTATTCAAATACAGAGGTGTTTCCTAAGTAAACTTCTGGTAGTGTAATTCCATTTTTCTATTGGATTTCATGAAAAATCATAGGCAAATTTTTATAGGAAAAAATATAACCCCTTGAAAAACTAAAGCCACATTTAATTCTATAACAAATAAAATTTGAATTATTTAATTAAATAAAAGAAATTAATTTCCCATAAACATTGACAATAATGTTCAGAATGTTAATAGCATTATTGGCTTATAATTACAACAGCTTGGAATAAAAATACTAAAGAGAAAATAAACAGCCATGTTAAACTTTAACGGTATTCATTTATATTTTTGTCTTCCATTGAGGTTTTAAATACATTTGCTTTTACTTTTTGTGTAGGTTTTTCTACTGCTTCAGACTAGGCTAGACAAAGATGGAGGTTAGAATGAATTCAAGTATTAACAATGTAAAAATTAACCTATCCCAAGCCCTAGCATAACACTGTGGCTAATCATAGCGACACTTCAATGAATGATTTTTATTGCTTTTTCATTTCCTAAACTTTTAACTCAATCACAAGCTAAGATGTGATATAAAAGCTGAAGTCACAGGGAGCCTGGGTGGCTCAGTCAGTTAAGCATCGGACTCTTCATTTAGGCTCAGGTCATGATCTTGGGATCCTGGGATCAGGCTGGGTTGGCCTCCATGCTCAGTGGGGAGTTTGCTTGAGGATTTGTCTTCCTTTCCCTCTGCCCCTCTCCCCCTGCTCACTCTCTCTCTCTCTCTTTCTTAAATAAATAAATAAATAAATAAATAAATAAATAAATAAATCTTTAAAAAAAAAAAAAGCTGAGGTCCAACCTGAATATCCATATAGGGCATATTTTACAACTAGCCCATAATGTCACAGTAGCAGAAATTCAGTGGGAAGTCCTTCCCTCTACACTTCAATCCAACACAAGCAGTATTAAAACATGTTGTTCAAATGCTTATATTTTCATGTTGTTTATAGTAAAGAGTATTTTAAAAGCATTTTAATTTGTACACCATTGGGTGAGGCTTCCCTTATCCAATTTACTACTGGATGGCCAATCCCAATAATCTTACATCTAGCCTAATTCAGACATTCGGGCCACATCTGCCTGGTCTTGGTAGACAGTTGACTTTCCAACTCTTATGTTAAACTGACTCGTATTCCATCAGAGCAAAGACAACCTCAGGAAGATTCTCCTTTATCGTGACAAGTAAGAAGAAATTGATTGTTTAAAAATCTAGAAACATTTATAATTTTTTAATTGCCCCAATTAAAAATATATATATATATATATGTAGCCACAATCAACAAGGGGAGTCTCAGGGCACCTGGAGCTTTGCAAACCTCACTCCTGCTCTGGAAAAGGAATCCTGGGAGTACAAGATGCCTGGACAGCAGCAGAGGCAGGCTTCCCTAAAGGTGACAGATTATCAAAATGGGAAGTCCTTCAAGGCACATGAATCAACACATAGGGCTCAGTTCTTAACAGGAATTTTCAGCTCAACTTGAAGTAAGATCCGACCAAAAGAAAAGTGTGTCATAGCCATGGATCCTGCACACACAATTATCTGCTAATGATGGCTATATGACAACTACTCATTTCCCCTTTAATTCCCTCCAAGTGGTTCCTGTCTCCACCACTGCTGGGAAATTGCATCTCATGCCAAGGGTTCACCTCCAGTAGGAAAGTTTTTGCTACGTGTTTCATACCAATGAAAGGACTCAGTCAGTGGCATTTGATTTGCCTCTATTATGTTGACCCCCATGAAACACCATTTATTCTAGTTCCTCATCTTCTTGAACCAACTGTTCTCTTTCTTATATGGTAACAGTTCTCCTTTTTATTTTCCAACCAAGGGCTTCTTTGTCTTCTGCTGAATCAGTCAGAAATCATTTAGCTCTTTCTGCTTTCAGTCTCTTGTTCACTCTCATTTCTGTTTTGCTGTTGTAATGTATTAATGGATGTACATACTTCAAACCACAAGGAATTCTGCACATTGCCCCCACAAATATCTTCCCAGAATGTCATGTGTTATCATTACTCTCCCTCGGCTCAAACATTTGTATTGACTCTCCATTGCCTGTAAAATAAAATCCAAACTAATAATGCACGGAACCCTGTGTTTGGTGCACAAAGAAAAGCTGCTTCTCTTTAGCCCAGAAATGAGAGCCTTTCAGAATCTGAATCACTCAATCAACAGGGATAAAAATGCCTCTTTCAAGGCAGTGAAAGCCAATGGATTGGTGACATACAACATGCCAAAAAGAGAAGATTGTACATAATTGGTGTTCAATGAATGCTCGTCCATGAACCGGAGAGCCAGGTTTCAATTAGGGGAAGAAAGTATATAGAAGATATAAGAAATACGCTTGGGATAGGTGGAGGATCCAATGTGACAGATTAAAAAAAGGGGGGGGTAGATAAGAGGAAACAGTGTACTTAGAAACAGCATGAGCTAGATGAAGGTAAAAGTAGTAATATCCATAAAGATCTGGATCTCAACAGTAATCCACAAGTATCTCACAGAGACAGGGAGAGGAGAACCTTCAAGTGAGAGCATACAATTATTTCTGAAGCAAATGTTAAGGAATAAAGCCAATTTACTGAAGGCAAGAAAGCAGAGACAAGATAAATAGACACAATCATTAATATATATACATATTTAACAGGATGATTTTTTTAAATATTTTTGTTTTTGGCTTCCTTGTATATGATATCCCTATTCAATGCCTTGGGGAGGATTAAAACTGTGATAGCAAGGGTGCAAAGAGAAAGAAGTGTTAATATTCATCTATCATTATTAGATTTTCAAGTGACACAATAATCTTGAGAGATTTTTGTTCAGAGAAAAGATTTACTTTAGTTTTGTTCATCCAAATATCAAAAGCAAAACTTGAATGGTCTCAACCTACATTGTCTTTTTTTCTTCTTCTTCTTCTTCTTCCTTTACAGGCTTTAGATAGAGAGAACTCTGAGTGTGAATAAGGGACATTCCATTCTATCTAGCAAGAAAATGTGGAGCCGCTTTCCAGGGGAAGAAGAGAAGGAGCAAAAGGGAAATTCAAAAGGAATGAATTAGGATGAATACATAACTAATGTCACTTGGAGACCTATTTTCCCCAGTAAGGGTAATAAGATGAAAATAGAAACACAGCTAAGTTGAGGAGAAAGCCCAAAACAGTTTCTACTGCTTCCCATTTGAACTCTTAGGAGAGAGGGTGTTCACCTGGGCCAACATGAGGATGCCCTTGCAGAGCAGAAGTTAACACAACAGCATAATGACAGAGTTCTTTTTATGTGATCTACAACATTGTTCTGTTAATTTATAATTACATTTTACATGAATAAATGAAGTATGTACTGTAAGCTTATATGCCTATCTCATGGGTTTGAAGTTGGGGTAGGGCAACCCTATTTGGTTAATTCATCTGTTACTGTATCTGAATGTAGCCAAATATGGCCCTCACAGAGCTTTATCCTAAGTACATAAGGTTGAATTTAGCATTTTTTGCCCTGTGTGGACAGCACACTGTAGAATCTTGTGGAATAGGACAAGTAAATTCAGGAATACTAGAGAAAAGACTAAAAAGAAGTCTACAGCAATAACATTTGGGAAGCTAAATCCTAATTAATTATTCCTTTAAGTTAGTACCAAATCAAAAAGCAATGAAGTTCTGAACAGTCACCATCATTCTGATCATCAATACTGACCTTCTAGAACTGCCTTGTGATAAGAACATGTTGTTCTGGGCAGGTCTCAAGCAGAGTAGCCCAAACCACTAGAGAGTAATAGTCCCTTTGGCAACAGTTTAGTCACTAAGTCCAATGTCACATGGAAAATAGAGAACATTCACAATGTGTCTTATTGCAGAGAACTCACCCACACGTTTGTCTACTATGTGTTCTACCACAAAATTTTACTACTCCTACAGATAGCCTGTTGACCCTGGTCATGAAATACTAACCACGGGGTTAGAGGTCACATACTACCTCCAGGTAGAGCTCACTCACCTCCACCCTCCCACCCTGCTCTGAACACAAAGAAAGAAAGAGAGAGAGAAAGAAAGAAAGAAGAAAGAAAGAAACAAAGAAAGAAACAAAGAAAGAAAGAAAGAGAAAGAAACAAAGAAACAAAGAAACAAAGAAAAGAAAGAAAAGGAAAGAAAAGAAAAAAGAAAACCACCTGGGACAGGCATCTCTTTCTTCTACTTTTCCCACTCTTATTGCCAATATTTTCTCATCACTCTGAACAAAATGCCATATCTCCTTTATTTTAAACAGATCTTTGGTATTTACTTCTAGACAACCTACAAGAATTACTAGCTTTCCTTGTTTTTTTTAATATGAGTAAAATATACTTTATTCATATATTAAAAATATACTAAAAATTAACTTTTCCTATTCTCACTTGCATGGAGAGAATTTCCTCTCTCTGACCTTTTTTTTACTTCTAAATTGTATTCAATGGGATTTTAAAATATCTGGCCACGCAGGAGAGAATATAAATGGGAAATAACCAATAGCATTTACCATTCTCAAGCCACCAGATAAAAGTGAACTAAAGCAATCCATGTGTGATCCCACTACCATTTTAAGGAATAGGTCTCAATTTTTCACGTGCTTAAAATCATCAATGGGGTGATAAGTCTTCTCTTAGCAAATCATATTTTTCCAGCAATATTCTACACTAATAATTATTTATTCCTGATTTTAAAATGATTGCCCAGGAGGAGAGGAAAGATGGCAGAGGAGTAGGGGACCCTATTTCAACTGGTCCCAGGAATTGAGCTGGATATCTACCAGACCACTCCGAGCACCCACAAAACCAACCTGAGATGTAAGAAGATCTGGATCTCTACAAACAGAATATCGCAGGCCGTTGGTTTTGAGGTACCAAGTGGGGAGCCGTGATTCCGCCGGCAGATATCGGACGATAATCGGCAGAGGGAGGGTGCCTGGCCATGGGGATCCTACACCACCGGTGAGCGACAGCCTCGTGTGCTGCAGACAGGGCACAGACTTGCAGACTGGTAGCGGCGGGGAAAGGACTTTAGGGCAGCCCCCAGGGCAGAAACCCTGAGCAGCGGGGTCGCGCCTACAATCTGGGGGCGGCTGGCGGTTTTAGAAGCACAAAGGGCAGAGATGGGCCCCGACCTGGAGGCAGGACTGGGGGCGCTACGGAGGGGCGCACAACCCAGGACGCTGCAGTTTATAGCTGCACGGACAGAAACAGAGACGGTGTGGCCTGGAGAGCTCACTGAAGAACAGACTGAGGTCTCTCTGCTCTGAGGCAGAGGGTTGGAAATGGTCTCTTCTGCTCTGACTCGCGGAAAAGACGCGGAAAGCTGCCAGGGAAAGGCGCCAGAGAACAAAAGCCCCCAAAACTGATTCCCCCTGAGCCCATCCGCCACAGGGGGGCAGAGCTACTCTGCCAAAACAGGGTTGCCTAAGTAACAGCACGGCAGGCCCCTCCCCCAGAAGACAGGCTGGGAAAACAAGAGGCCAGCTACCCTAAGGTCCCAAGAAAACAGGTGCATCTTGCTTGGGTTCTGGTCAATAATTTGGACTCTATACATTCCCTCAAACACCCATCAACAGAATGACTAGGAGGAGGAGCCCCCAAAACAGAAAAGACTCAGAGATTATGACTTATGCTGCAGATTTACAAATGGATGCAGATATAACCAAGATGTCGGAGATGGAATTCAGGCTAGCAATTGTGAAGACAATGGCTAGAATGGAGAAATCAATTAATGGCAACATAGAGTCTCTAAGGGCAGAAGTGAAAGCTGAATTGGCAGAACTTAAAAATGCTATCAATGAGATCCAATCCAATCTAGATAATCTAACAGCTAGGGTAACTGAGGCAGAAGAACGAATAAGTGACCTGGAAGACAATATAATAGATAAAAAGGGAAAAGAGGAGGCCAGGGAAAAACAACTCAGAATCCATGAAAATGGAATCAGAGAACTAAGTGACACCATGAAGTGTTCCAATGTCAGAATAATTGGAATCCCGGAGGGATTGGAGAGAGAGAGGACTAGAAGATGTATTTGAGCAAATCGTAGCTGAGAACTTCCCTAATCTGGGGAATGAAACAAACATTCGTATCCTAGAGGCAGAGAGGACCCCTCTCAAGATCAAGGAAAACAGGCCAACACCCCGGCATGTAATAGTAAAACTTGCAAATCTTAGAACCAAGGAAATCATCTTAAGGGCAGTTAGGGGGAAGAGATTCCTTACGTACAGAGGGAGGGACATCAGAATAACGTCAGACCTGTCCACAGAGACCTAGCAAGCCAGAAAGGCCTGGCAAGACATATTCAGGGTACTAAATGAGAAGAACATGCAGCCAAGAATACTTTATCCGGCAAGGCTTTCATTTAGAATGGATGGAGAGATGCAGAGTTTCCACGACCGGCAGAAACTGAAAGAATATGTGACTACTAAGCCGGCCCTGCAAGAAATATTAAGGGGGGTTCTATAAAAGGAGAAAGACCCCAAGAGTGATATACAACAGAAATTTACAGGGACAATCTATAAAAACAACGTCTTCACAGGCTACATGATGACAATTAATTCATATCTTTCTTTTTTTTTTAAAGATTTTATTTATTTATTTGACAGAGAGAGACACAGCGAGAGAGGGAACACAAGCGGGGGGGTGGGAGAGAGAGAGAAGCAGGCTTCCCACGGAGCAGGGAGCCCGATGCGGGGCTCGATCCCAGGACCCTGGGATCATGACCTGAGCCGAAGGCAGACGCTTAACGACTGAGCCACCCAGGTGCCCCAATTCATATCTTTCAATAATCACTCTCAACGTGAATGGCCTAAATGCTCCCATAAAACAGCACAGGGTTTCAGATTGGATAAAAAGACAGGACCCATCCATATGCTGCCTACAAGAGACTCATTTTGAACCTAAAGATACATCCAGACTGAAAGTGAAGGGATGGAGATCCATCTTCCATGCCAGCGGACCTCAAAAGAAAGCTGGGGTAGCAATTCTTATATCAGACAAATTAGATTTTAAACTAAAGTCTGTAATTAGAGACACAGAAGGACACTATATCATTCTTAAAGGGTCTATCCAACAAGAAGATCTAACAATTGTAAATATCTATGCCCCCAACATGGGAGCAGCCATCTACATAAGCCAACTGTTAACCAAAATAAAAAGTCATATTGATAACAATATGTTAATTGTAGAAGACCTCAATACTCCACTCTCAGCAATGGACAGATCATCTAAGCAGAAAATCAACAAGGAAACAAGAGCTTTGAATGATACATTGGACCAGATGGACCTCATAGATATTTACAGAACATTCCACCCTAAAACAACAGAATACTCATTCTTCTCGAGCGCACATGGAACTTTCTCCAGAAAAGACCACATACTGGGTCACAAATCAGGTCTCAACCGATACCGAAAGATTGAGATTATTCCCTGCATATTCTCAGACCACAATGCTTTAAAACTGGAACTCAATCACAAGAAAAAATTTGGCAGAATTTCAAACACTTGGAAGCTAAAGACCACTTTGCTCAAGAATGTTTGGGTCAACCAGGAAATCAAAGAAGAACTTAAACAATTCATGGAAATCAATGAGAATGAAAACACATCGGTCCAAAACCTATGGGATACTGCAAAGGCGGTCCTAAGGGGGAAATACATAGCCATCCAAGCTTCACTCAGAAAAATCCCGAATTCACCAACTAACTCTACACCTTAAAGAACTAGAGAAAAAGCAACAAACGATGCCTAAGCCATGCATTAGAAGAGAAATAATTAAGATTAGAGCAGAGATCAATGAATGAGAAACCAGAAAAACAGTAGATCAGATCAACGAAACTAGAAGTTGGTTCTTTGAAAGAATTAATAAGATCGATAAACCGCTGGCCAGACTTATCCAAAAGAAAAGAGAAAGGACCCAAATTAATAAAATTATGAATGAAAGGGGAGAGATCACGACTACCACCAAGGAAATAGAAACAATTATTAGAAATTATTATCAACAACTATATGCCAATAAACTGAGCAATCTGGATGAAATGGAGGCCTTCCTGGAAACCTATAAGCTGCCAAGACTGAAACAGGAAGAAATTAACAACCTGAATAGGCCAATAACCAGTAACGAGATTGAAGCAGTGATCAAAAACCTCCCAAAAAACAGAGTCCAGGGCCTGATGGATTCCCTGGGGAATTCTACCAAACATTCAAAGAAGAAATAATACCTATTCTACTGAAGTTGTTTCAAAAAACAGAAACAGAAGGAAAACTTCCAAACTCATTCTATGAGGCCAGCACTACCTTAATCCCCAAACCAGGCAAAGACCCCATCAAAAAGGAGAATTTCAGATGGATATCCCTGATGAATATGGATTCCAAAATCCTCAACAAAATCCTAGCTAATAGGATCCAACAATACATTAAAAGGATCACCCACCACGACCAAGTGGGATTTATCCCCGGGATGCAAGGGTGGTTCAACATTCACAAATCAATCAATGTGATAGAACACATTAATAAGAGGAGGGAGAAGAACCATATGGTCCTCTCAATTGATGCAGAAAAAGCATTTGACAAAATACAACATTCTTTCCTGATTAAAACTCTTCAGAGTATAGGGATAGAGGGAACATTCCTCAAGTTCATAAAATTCATCTATGAAAAACCCACAGCGAATATCATCTTCAATGGGGAAAAGCTGAGAGCCTTTCCCTTAAGATCAGGAACACGTCAAGGATGCCCACTCTCGCCACTATTGTTCAACATAGTACTAGAAGTCCTAGCAACAGCAATCAGACAACAAAAAGAAATAAAAGGTATTCAAATTGGCAAAGAAGAAGTCAAACTCTCTCTTTTTGCAGATGACATGATACTTTATGTGGAAAACCTAAAAGACTCCACCCCCAAATTACTAGAACTCATACAGCAATTCAGTCATGTGGCAGGATACAAAATCAATGCACAGAAATCAGTTGCTTTCTTATACACTAACAATGCAACTGTAGAAAGAGAAATTAGAGAAACGATTCCATTTATAATAGCACCAAAAACCATAAGATACCTCGGAATAAACCTAACCAGGTTTATTCCTGGTTATGAGGTAAATGATCTATACTCTAGGAACTACAAAACACTCATGAAAGAAACTGAAGAAGACACAAAAAGATGGAAAAACATTCCATGCTCATGGATTGGAAGAAGAAACATTATTAAAATGTCTATGCTACCCAGAGCAATCTATACCTTCAACGCCATCCCGATCAAAATTCCAATGACATTTTTCAAAGTGCTGGAACAAACAATCCTAAAATTTGTATGGAATCAGAAAAGACCCCGAATCTCCAAGGAAAGGTTGAAAAAGAAAAACAAAGCTGGGGGCATCACGTTGCCCGATTTCAAGCTATATTACAAAGCTGTGATCACCAAGACAGCATGGTACTGGCACAAAAACAGACATATAGACCAATGGAACAGAATAGAGAACCCAGATATGGACCCTCAACTCTATGGTCAAATAATCTTTGACAAAGCAGGAAAAAACATGCAATGGAAAAAAGACAGTCTCTTCAATAAATGGTGCTGGGAAAATTGGACAGCCACATGCAGAAGAATGAAACTCGACCATTCTCTAACACCATTCACAAAGATAAACTCAAAATGGATGAAAGACCTCAATGTGAGACAGGAATCCATCAAAATCCTAGAGGAGAACATAGGCAGTAACCTCTTTGACATCGCCCACATCAACTTCTTTCAAGATACATCTCCAAAAGCTAGTGAAACAAAAGCAAAAATGAACTTTTCGGACTTCATCAAGATAAAAAGCTTCTGCACAGCAAAGGAAACAGTCAACAAAACAAAGAGGCAACCCCCAGAATAGGAGAAGATATTTGCAAATGACACTACAGATGAAGGGCTGGTATCCAACATCTATAAAGAATTTCTCAAACTCAACACACAAAAAACAAATAATCAAGTCAAAAAGTGGGCAGAAGATATGAAAAGACACTTCTCTGAAGAAGACATACAAATGGCTAACAGACACATGAAAAAATTTTCATCATCATTAGCCATCAGGGAAATTCAAATCAAAACCACATTGAGATACCACCTTACACCAGTTAGAATGGCAAAAATGGATAGGGAAAGAAACAGCAAATGTTGGAGAGGTTGTGGAGAAAGGGGAACCCTCTCACACCATTGGTGGGAATGCAAGTTGGTACAGCCACTCTGGAAATCAGTGTGGAGTTTCCTCAAAAATTTAAAAATAGAGCTACCCTATGACCCAGCAATTGCACTACTGGGTATTTACCCCAAAGACACAGATGTAGTGAAAAGAAGGGCCACATGCACCCCAATATTCATAGCAGCAATGTCCGCAATAGCCAAACTGTGGCAGGAGCCGAGATGTCCTTCAACAGATGAATGGATAAAGAATGTGGTCCATATATACAATGGAATATTACTCAGCCATCAGAAAGGATGAATACCCAACTTTTACATCAACATGGATGGGACTGGAGGAGATTATGCTAAGTGAAATAAGTCAAGCAGAGAAAGTCAATTATCATATGGTTTCACTTATTTGTGGAACATAAGGAATAGCATGGAGGACACTAGGAGAAGGAAGGGAAAAATGAGGGGGAGCGGAATTGGAGGGAGAGATGAACCATGAGAGACTATGGACTCTGAGAAACAAACAGGGTTTTAGAGGGGAAGGGGGGGGGATTGGTTAGCCTGGTGATGGGTATTAAGGAGGGCAAGTACTGCATGGAGCACTGGGTGTTATACGAAAACAATGGATCGTGGATCGCCACATCAAAAACTAATGATGTATTGTATGGTGACTAACATAACATAATAAAATTTTAAAAAGTAAAATAAAAAAAAAAATGATTGCCCATATCTAAAGGTAATAGTTATTCAATTCAGTGGAATATCATGCCTTGTACAAAGAAAGAAAATCCTTGTTAAAATGTATGAAATAATATCTAAGGTATATCATTCAGAAAAAAAAATATGTATGATGAAATAAGGACAGATATTAAAAAGGGGGAGAGATATATATAAAATAAGAGCAGTGTATAACATTCTACCACTTAGGTTAAAAGGGGGGGCATGTTGGGAGGGACAGACTTACAAATACTGACTAGTTCATGATAAAGCAATCTGTGGAAGGATATGCAACAAAATGGTAACACTGACTCCTTGGGGAGGAGCTAGATGACTATGGAACAGCTATGGAATGGATACTTTTCATTGAATACTCATTTATGACTTTCTAAAAACTTGAATTATATTAATGTATTGTCCATTTGAAAATACCTGAAACTGAAATTGAGCAAATATTTAAGACAAAAAAAAAGATTGAAACTAAAATTAAATAAATATTTGTCATAAAGTAGCCTTACAAATCTTAAGAACTGGCAAATTTTCTCCCACCATCACATTAGTCCTAGGAAAGTATGGATGATGTCTGAAATCACATATTTCGGATAGCTTCTCATATGGTTGATAGAAAAAAATTCTGGTCTCCTACTTTTGACAAAAACTGCCAGTGGGTTTGGTCCACACATTGTCCTTTTGTTACCCTGGTTATAGGGACTGGGAAGTAGGAGAAACTTCAGGAACAGCTTTCAGAAATTAAATTCAACAATTAAATCGCAATCATGGCACATGATTTTTTTTTTTAATTTTATAAGCACTGAAGGATGATAAAAATGATGTTTAAGAGCGTGAGGAAAAACAAAACAGAAAATGTACACTTTCACTCTAGTTGGAAACTAGCCTTCAGGCTATATGGATGGGCACTTTATTGAGCAGCCCTCTAGGACTGTATGGTTTTCTCAGGTACTTACCACCTCTTATTCATCCCAGTTTACCCAGTACCCAGAACAGTAATTTTCAAGTTCTGTTCTATGGAACCCTGGGGTGTTTCAGACATTTTGCAAATACTTGATTTGGCTTACTTCTTTTAAGATATATATAGTTTTACACATACAGAATTTCAGATATAAACATATATATGTAAACATGTTTTATATCCAAATTAGAGACTTGGGAGACAATGAAAAATTAACTTTTATGGTAAGGCAGCTCATTTTTATACAAATCAAGGAAAAATCTTCTCTTTGCATCTATTTGAACTTCTTGAAAACATCAATGCTTAGGAAGGTTGAAACTCTGTAATAGTATTTTTCTAAAATTTGGAACTGAACATATCCTAGTATATAAAATTCTATGTAAAGGATTTGTTTTGCTCTTCTGCTCTCCCAGCTGAGTAAGCAATTTCAAACTGATTCTATCTAGTCCCTCCTGGATCAAGAAGAAGATATGGCTTCAAGCCAGCATCACTCCCAAAGATGGCTAAAGTCTTCACCTTTTTTGAGACTGTGTATTTGCAAGTGTCCTGGGCCACTTTCAGGCAGAAGATTATCTGATTGGTGGCTGAACAGAACCTTAAGGTACAGAGGATGTCATTCCAAACTGGAAAATGTGGAGAACAGACCATGTGACATTAATAAGAACAAGATAGAACTACCCAAGTTCTGTGCAGCTTCCTGATGCTGGAACATGTGATAAAGGGCACTGCTTTGGCTGGTTGATGGGAGTGGGTAGTGTATATCATTCCTTCTCTTCCCTCTTCTCTAGCTGTATTTCTTCTCTTAAAGATAAAGAAGTTTACTCTTCAGTTACCCAAATTTTTCTATATTCTGCACCTCACTCCCCTCCCCCCAATAATAGTGCACTAGCAAAAAGGAAAATATCCTTAGGTTATGAGTGAAAAAATTTTGTGAGCCCTGGTTGACAAATTTGGGATGAAAGAAGATACAAATTAATACTTAGAAACGCACGTGCCAAGTAAATGTCAATCATTCTTTATGTATATCGGCCTATTACCTACTTCTCTCAAATAGTAATAATCACATGTGCAAAGACCAGTGAACATCTAGCACGGAGCATTTTGAGAGTATCATAGTTTTATCACTCACTGTAAATTTGGTTGGTTCTTGTATGACATTTATGATAAATAATGTAAATGATTACTAAATATTGTTGGTGAAATAGCTATGAAATAAAATTATTGCTCTTCTTATTAATGATATTTACTTTGAAATTGAAAACTTTATTTTTCCTTTTGTCTTATTTTCTTTTAGAGAAAAAGAGAGAGATGGGTGGGCAGAGGGAGAGGGAGAGAGCGAATCTTAAACAGCTGTGATCAGAGCCAAAATCAAGTGGCTTAACTGACTGAGCCACCCAGGTATGCCCTTTTTGTTTTATTTTTAACTATTGCCATTTGCCACTATTTTTCTTTTTCTCCAGGTTTATCAAGGTATAATTAGCAAAATGGTAATAAATTTAAAATGTATAATGTGATGATTTGACATATGTGTACATTATGAAAGATTCCTGCAAAAAGTTAATACATCCATCACCTCATATAGTTACCTTTTTTCTTTTATTGGTGAGAATGCCTAAGATTTATTCTCTTAGCAAATTTAAATTATACAATATAGTGTTATCAACTGCCATCAGTATTATAATCATCATGCTATACAGTAGATCCTCCAAATTTATTCATCTTATAACTGAAAGTTTGTACTCTTTTACCAGCCTGTCCTCATTTTCCCCACACACACCCCTACCTGCTACTTACAATCACTATTCTATTCTCATTGTTTCTGTGAATTCAGTTTTTTGGGGTTTTTGGTTTTTTTGGGGGGGGTTTTTTTTTTTTGAGATTCCACTTGTAAGTGATACCAGGCAGTATTTGTCTTTCTCTGTTTGGCTTATCTCACTTAACATAATGCTTTCCAGATTTATCCATTTTACTACAAATGGTAGTAATTTCTTCTTTTTTAAGGCTGAATAATAGTATGTTATACGTATATTTTATTATCATTATATTTTTATATATTTATACATATATATATCACATTTTCTTTATCCATTCATCCATCTGTGGATACTTATCTATGTTTTGGCTGTTGCAAATAAAGATGTAATGAATATTGAAATATAGATATCTCTTCAAGATAATGATTTCTTTTTATTTAATGTGTCATTTTGTTGTTGTTGTTGTTTCAAATTTTTATTTAAATTCTAGTTAGTTAACATATAGTGTAATATTGGTTTCAGGAGTAGAATTCAGTGATTCATCACTTACATATAACACCCAGTGCTTAACACAAGTGCTCTCCTTAACACCGATCACCATTTAGCCCAACCCCCCACCCACCTCCCCTCCAGCAACCCTCAGTTTGTTCTCTATTGTTAAGAGTCTCTTATGATTTTCTTCCCTCTCTTTTTTTTTAAACTTCTCATATGTTCATCTGTTTTGTTTCTTAAATTCCACATACAAGTCAGATCATATGGTATTTGACTTTCTCTGACTGATTTATTTTGCTGAGCATAATATCCTCTATCTCCATTCATCTCATTGCAAATGGCAAGATTTCATTCTTTTCAATGGCTGAGTAATATTCCATTGTGTATATATACCACATCTTCTTTATCTATTTGTCAGTCGATGGAAATTTGGGCTTTTTCCATAGTTTGGCTATTGTTAATACAAGATAAAGATTTCATTTCCTTTGGATATATACCCAGAAGTGGGATTGCTGGATCATACAGTATTTCTATCTTTAATTTCTTGAGCAACATCCACACTTTAGTGGCTGAACCAGTTTACATTTCCACCAACAGTGTACAAGTGTTCCTTTTTTGCTACATCCTTGCCAGTATTTATCTCATCTTTTTAAATAATAGCTATCCTAACACATGTGAAGTGATATCCCACTGTGGTTTTTATTTGCTTTTTCCTCAGGCTTAGTGATTTTGAGCACCTTTTCACACACCCGTTGGTCATTTGTATGTTTTCTTGGAAAAATGTATATCCAGGTCCTTCGCCCTTTGCTTTTGTTGTCAAATCCAAAAAATCATTGCCAAAACCAATATCATGAGACTTACCCCCTGTGTTTTCTTCTAAGAATTCTATAGTTTCAGGTCTTATATTCACATCTTCAATCCATTCTGAGTTAATTTTTGTGTATTGTGTAAGACAGGGGTCTAACCTGTTTCCTGTATGTGGTTATCCAATTTTCCCAGCATCATTTATTAAAGAAACTGTCCTTTCCCCATTGTATATCCTTAGCTCCTTCATTGTAAATTAATTGATCATATACGTGTGGGTTTATTTCTGGGCTGTCTATTCCGTTCCATTGATCTGTGTGTCTGTTTTTCTGCCAATGTCATATATTACAGCTTGTAATATAGTTTAAAATCAGGAAGTGTGAGGCCTCCAGATTTGTTCTTCTTGTTCCAGATTGCTTTAGTTATCCAGGGTCTTTTGTGGTTCCATACAAATTTTAGGATTGTTTTTTCTATTTCTGCGAAAAGTACCATTGAAATTTGGATAAGCATTGCACTGAATCTGTACATTACTTTAGGAAATATGGACATTTTAACAATACCAATTCTTCCCATTCATGAACACACTCCCACAGAAAATGCTTGCATGCCACTGAAAAACTGCTTATTTGATTGCTATAGTCCTGTGGGACTTACGAGTGTGAAGCCGCATTGGCTATCAGAGCTAAACGATTTTGGAGCCCTTTCCTCTGATGGTAGCCATAGAGTTGGGACAGTAGATGTGTGGACAGACTCCTTTCAGGAAGAAGCTGGTGACTGGGTTTAATTGTTGGAGTGAGCCGATGGAGAAGGCAGAAATAGTGCCCACATGCTCTTTCAGGATCCCAGGAGGATCTCAGCCGTCAACTAGATACAGGCTGATTGGAAGTCAGACTCTCATGCAGTGGCTAAGGAAGTATGCAGACCTCTTTGAGGGAAAAATTGGGAGGCAGTTATTTTTGCCTCTTTGCTCTGTGCTGACAGGGGGCAGAATAGAAGAAGACCAAGGACTGAGCTCTGGATTTATACTACTAGTTCAAGCCCAGATATAAGGGAGGAGTCCAAATAAAAGAGAAGTGGCCAGTGAAGTAGGATGAAAATTAGGAGAGTGTGATATCCTATAAAAGATTAAGGATAAAGAAGTGATCCACCATGCCATACCCTCTTGAAAGTTTGAGGAAAATGAGGTCTGAAATTTGGCCGTTGGTTTTGATAAGTTGAGGGTCATGGTTGACATACTTCTAAGCTATGACTGCGATTCTTACTTCTCTCAGGATATAGACACAATCAGAACAGAACTACCTCATCTTTTCAACTCAGGAACTATGAGCCCGCATGCCCCTATCCTTAAACTTTACTTTCTCTTGTTCAGTGATTGAACTATTCTGGCTCCAGTCTAAAGCCTATTCTTCAGCTTGCATGTTGGATCCCATGTCATCTGGTCTATTCAATAATTTTCTTCTTTATTAACTCCTTTCTCCTGTATCATCAGTTTTTGCTTTTTCTTTTGGATTATTCCCATCAGAATATAAATGTCACCACCATCTTTGAAAGTACTCACTTGGCCCAAGACTTCTTCCAGCTACAGCCTCATTTATCTCCTCCCCTTTATAGAAAAATTCACCAAAAAAAAGTTGTTTTTACTTACTATTCCACCTCTACTTCCTCAGCCCTGCTTCCCACTTCTCTCTTCTATGCTTCAATCAGGCTGATAGCCACATGACTCCACTGAGACTATCATTGTAGTCTCCCATTTATAATGATAGCCTAAATTCTGTGGCATATATCAACTTGATTTTCATTGACCTTTACATTAGTTTTCTAGGGCTGTCATAAAAAGTACTAAAAACTAGGTGGCTTAAAACAACTGAAATGTATTGTCTCAAGAATAAAGCCAGAAGTCTAAAATCAATGTATTAGTAGGGCCAGCTTCTCTACAAAGACAGTAGGGAAAGATCGGTTCTCTCCTAGTTTCTGGTAGCCTCAGGCATTCTTTGGCTTGCAGATGTATCATTCCATGTCTTCACATGACACTGTCCCTGTATGTTCTCCCAACTCCTTCCCTTTGTGTGTGCCTGCCTCTGTGTCCAAATCTCCCTTTTTTATAAGGACAACAGTCATGTTGGATTAAGGCCTATACTAATGACCTCATTCATCTTAATTTGGTTAAATCTGCAAAGACGCTATTTCCAAATAAGATCACAGTCTGAGGTGATAGAAGTTTGGACTTCAATATGTCTTCCTTTGGAGGACACAATTCAACCTATAACAGCTTCTCTCCCCATGTCTCGTAGGTTTCTGCTTTCTCCAGTTAAATGTTACATCTTTTCTGTCCACTTTCCAGATCTCAGAATTTCGTTACATATTTCTTCAGTGCTGTCACTTACTTTTCAGTTCTCTTTGGCCTTGTAAGTTTATGTTTTTGTTATTTTTTTTTATTATTTTGATGGGGAGTACAGATAAGTGTGTGTGTTCAATGTTACATATAACAAGAATATCCAGAATAATCTTCTTGAAACTTAAATCATATTACATCATGACCCAGCTCACACTATCCAAAGACTTCCCATTACACTTATAATAAAATCCAAAATCCTTATCAAAGATTAGCACCAGCCTAACCCTCCAAAGGCATCTCCTATCACTCTCCCTTCACATGCCCCACTCCAGCCAGATGGTCTTCTCGCTATTCTTCAAATTTCCAAGCATGTTCCCACCACTGGCCTTTTAGGTCTGCTCATTCCTCTTCCTTCAGATACTCCAAAGGCTTGCTCACAATAATGAGGCTTCTATTCAAAAGTCTCCTCCTGAGAAATAAATTCTCCTGGACCACTGTCTGACTTTGATTTACCCCAAACAGACTCAGGGACAAGGACTGGATGCAAAGTGTTTATTTGGAAGGTGATCTCTGAAGGCAGAGTGAGAAAATTGGAAAGTAAGACCAGAAAGAGAGGAAAGCTAATGAAGGATATGGATGGGTAGGTTGCTACTGTGGGGACATCAGGCTCAGTCTCACTGGAGACTCCTTGAGAGACTGAATGTAAAACACTTCAGAATTGTCATCATCTTTATCCCTCATTGAATGAAGATTGTTTCTGGGAACATGAATACCTGGACAGTCCTCATAAGCAGTCACAGCAGGTACTTAAGGATGCAACACATAATAGGCTCCCAATAAACATTTATCAGATGAATAAATGGGATGTATAGAATTTTCTGGAGACACTGGATAGAATAATAATAGAAAAGAAATATGAAAAGATTTTTAAAGTGTATTAATAATTTAAAAACTAAAGATATAGAATAGTGTAAGAGTGTGCTTCTGTTTGTTTTTTTTTTAAAAGATAGATATGTATAATATTATTTAGAATACTAATCTTCTGTAACAAAAGGGCCTCAAAATACAGGGGCTTAAATAACATATTAACTTTATTTATCTGTAAGTAAGCTTACAGATAAATCTGTAAGATATAAGCAGTCTGGGAGTGATAGGGTAGCCATCCTTGACATGAACTCAAAGTAGTCATTCCAATCTTTCCACTCTCCAGCTGTGGGAAGAGGGGAAAGAGCTAAAGGGAAGTAGCTCCTTTCATTTTAAAGGCATACCCAGAAAAGGCATAGGTCATATTTTACTTATATCCCGTTGGCCAGGGTGTCATTACATAGACAAACCCAGTCCCAAGATTGGCTTGAAATATAGTTGTTATCTAGGCCTAGAAGCTAAGTTAGAGACTAGTTTACTTGTTTGGTAAACCATTTCACATGACTTGGAATAATTGCCATATATGTATACCAATGTAGCGGTATTAAATGTATGCACCACCCAGGTTCAGAAATTATCAACATTTTGTGCTGATGTTTCACCAATAACTCACCTTTTTCTTCTGGGCTATTTGAAACAAACTCCAGATATCATATTAATTTTCTTTTCCTTTACATTCCTTCCATAAGTCCAAATTCTATTAAAAGTCCCAAAAAATAACAGTTAGGTGCTTTGGGCTATCTAGGATAAAAATTTTGAGCATGGAAATGCAAGAGAAAAAACTTTGCTGGCAAATTGGAGAATCACCAAAAGACCCATGGTTTTCATTGTTAAGTGCTTTACATAAAAAATACTTTTTATTTCATTTTTACTAGTCAACACTATTTTGTAATAATTTTCTCACTTGGACCTAACAAGTGTCACTTAAAAGTCTTTCATATTTAAAGCCTTATCATCCTTTCAGTGACCAATTTGTAATTGACTCACACTTAAACAAAAATTATCTGAAAATATAATTTTCCCTTTTGAATTTTTTCATTTGGAAGTATAATGCTCGGGGCGCCTGGGTGGCTCAGTCAGTGAAGGCTCTGCCTTCAGCTCAGGTCATGATCCTGGAGTCCTGTGATCGAGGCCCACATTGGGCTCCCTGCTCAGTGGGGAGTCTACTTCTCTCTCTGCCCCTCACCCCACTCGTGCTCTCTCTCACTTTCTCTCTCTCTCAAATAAATAAATAAAATCTTTAAAAAAAAAAAAAGGAAAGTATAATGCTCATTATGTTATGATACTAAGTAAAGGAAATTCAGAATGGAAATTTTCTGTGTCCTGTGAGTATAATTGTATTTTTTAAAAAATAGATATATAGAGGAAAAGTGTGCGTAAACTAGAAGACAAAAGAGTGATGTGATAACATTTCTTGAATTGAGGCAGAATTTTTCCTCCCATTGAATTTTCCATAGATTCTATAATGTAGCTATAGCACTTCTATAGAGAAATACTATTTTTTAAATAGAAAAAATATAGTTTCTAAGGACTTTCTTGATGTAATTCCCTAATCCCTTTGTTTTTCACTTCATCTGATGTCTCACCAAATTACAAATTATTTCCAATGTTTACCCAGTTATGCAATGTATACCAAGAGCTCCAGGTGGCTTTTTACAACAAAATTAAGGCATTCCTGTTTCTATTGAACACACTTCATGAAAAATTTCAAAAGATAAATGATGCAAATATATTTTGACAGGGAGACCAAACACTTTAAAATACTTAAATCTCTTATTTGCCCTCGAGGGTATGTGAAAAGGCTCTGTACTACTATTCACATGGTGCGAAAATTCTGTTGAGTATACAAAGGAGACTGAACAGGGAGTTAGGGAACCTGAGTTCCGATCTCTGACCTGCTCCAAATGCTCTGCAATTTCATGAGTTTTCTAACCCATCTGGGCCTCAGTCCCCGTCTGTAAAGCCTAAAGCTTATCGGCCTCTCTCACATCAGAGTGCTAGCAGGCAGACAAAGTTAGAGAACATTATCGTTATTTTAACATTATTGGTTGTGAATTACAATCCAAAGGCGACTGAAAAGGTAATGATGGAAAGTGTCTGATTAGCAGCCATCCTCAAGAGGCCTAATTGAGTTCTACAAGCTTAATGTAAATCAGAGTTTTGAGAGAAAAACAGGATGGTTAGCGATGAAGGGATAAGAAGGAGAAAATAAGTTGGAAAATACCACAGAGTGCTCAAAAGAAAAGGATGGAATCTTTCAGAAACATTAGCTTTAATTAACAAAAAATGTGTATATTAATTATTCGTAAATTGTGTTTGCTCAGAATGTCTCCCCTTTACTAAACTGATACCACCTGATGGTGGTTTAGACTGGTGAACTCTGCTGTCTTTGTCCATCAGTCCGTGCCCATGGATGCCAGTCCTGTCTGCAAGGCTCTTTGGCCTGTTCTAAGTGCTGAGATCACCTTTGTGGAAAGAAACTGAACTAATTACACACATCTTTGCTGCTTAGTATATAGGCTTGTACAAAGAAAGCTACCCAGTTCAATAGGGGCTAAGGGCCCAGGAGAATTGCTGCTGCTTCTTGAAGACAATTATTTAAATGTCTAATACAGGGGCACCTGGGTGGCTCAGATGGTTTGGCATCTGCCTTTAGCTCAGGGCCTGATCTCAGGGTCCTGGGATCGAGCCCCATATCAGGCTCCTGACTCAGCAAGGAGTCTGCTTCTCCCTCTGCCTCTGCCTCTCTCCCCTGCTCATATTCCCTCTCTCTCTCTCTATCTCTCTCTCTCTGTCACATGAATAAAAAAATAAATAAATTTAAAAATAAAAAAAATAAATGTCTAATACATTTTAAGTGGTACATAAATTATAAGACAAGAAATTTACAAGTAATGTAATTCACATAAAAAGAAAAATCTTTAAGATTTTAAGAAAAATCACTATTAAAAAATCTTTCTCTTGGGCTTCTAGGAATCAAAAAACTCTCAAGGTGAGCAAAACCTATACACTTACAATATAAAAATACCTTATTTCCCTAATTGTTAGGTACTTTAGAAAGAACTTAAAGGGAAAAAATATCACACCTCTAAAAAGAATGTTTTGCATTGCCTTTGTGCACCATTAAGCAACTTGAATTATGTTGTCAGCCAGCTAATATTTCAACCACCTTTGACTTTCTTGGTGTTTATCCAAATATTTGTTTTTTCACATAATGTTCACTCCATGGCCGTGATAGCTTTTAAACATTAAGTTCCTCTACCTTTGGACTTCAGGGCATTAATAGATGATAGGCATTTCTACAGTGTTTTATATGAGAGGAAAAATATTCCATAGTGGTTGGGAATGTATAATTATAATAAAAAAAAAACAGCATTTACTGAGCACTCATCATGTTCCAAGCACCGACTTTTTACAGATATTATTTCATTTAAGCCCTCACAGCAAATAAGGACATTGAGGCTTGGAGAAGATAGGTAACTTACCCAAGGCCATAGACCTAGTTAGTAAGTAAGTCAGGATTCAAACCCAGATCTGACTCAAGCTCCTGGCTCTTAGCACTCACCATGCTGTTAGAACAGGAGCAGTTCATTAAATTTTGCAGCAAATGCAGTGTATCAAGAATGCCATGTATACTGGGAAAGACTTGGATAGCATAACCTTTCCAATTCTTCTATATATAACTATTATTTTATTTGTGTCTAGAGCTAGAACAAAAGAAGGAGGGGGAGGACAAGGGGGGAGGTGGGGACAGAAGACGGCGAGAGGAGAAGGGGAGGAGGAGGGGGAAAAATTTTGTGCCTTTCTCCCCTGGAAAATAAAAGTTAAATTCCAAAAATACATTATTTGGATCATATTAGCTGGTTGTTAAGGGATTGCTCTAAGATCCAAACCCATTCTTCTCTTCTCTATTTTGTAAAGCTGGGACCATGACTCTGAAATTTTCATCTCTCCTTTGCAAGCAAATTCCTGTCTGTCAAAAGGGGCTGCGGAAGGAGTTTAAAAGGCAGGAAAAGGACTAATATATAAAAGAAAGAGATAACATGGATAGAAGAAGAAGCCGATGGAATAGGAAACAAAATGAAACAGAGAAATTCAGTAAACACAAAAAATGGTTCTTTAAAAATACAAATAAAATTTTCCAACCTCTGACACAACCAATCAAGAAAAAAGAGGAAAATACACACACAAATTGAACAGAAATGAAATGATGATAATAACGGGGGCTTCTGCCTCCAGGCATGATGCACCAGGTGAATTAACTCTTACAAATCAACAAAACTCCCAACACCTAATGGAAAATGGACTAAAAATAAAAGGAAAATATGAGATCATCAGAACATGTGATGGGAAACTTCAAACATATACAAAGTAGAAGAATAGTATAGTGAATCTGGGAGGAGGCTGGGACCCACATGTCTAAGGAGAGGGCACCACTGCAGCTGTTTTTGCTTCTGCAGCGGCACAATAAGGTGGTTCTGGAAATATATAAAGAAGGTGGACTCCCGGGGCGCCTGGGTGGCTCAGTTGGTTGAGCGACTGCCTTCGGCTCAGGTCACGATCCTGGAGTCCCGGGATCGAGTCCCGCATCCGGCTCCCTGCTCGGCGGGGAGTCTGCTTCTCCCTCTGACCCTCCTCCCTGTCATGCTCTCTGTCTCTCATTCTCTCTCTCTCAAATAAATAAATAAAATCTTTAAAAAAAAAAAAAAAAGAAGGTGGACTCCCATCCAAGTACTAACCAGGTCGACCCTACTTAGCTTCCGAGATTGGAAGATAAGCTCGGGTGCGTTCAGGGTGGTATGGGCAGAGACATAACACAAGATGAAACCAGAGAGGGAGACAAACCATAAGAGACTCTTAAGCATAGGAAACAAACTGAGGGTTGCTGGAGGGGAGGAGGGTGGAGGGATGGGGTAACTGGGTGATGGGCATTAAGGAGAGCATGTGATGTAATGAGCACTGAGGGTTATATAAGACTGATGAATCACAGGCCTGTACCTCTGAAACCAATAATACATTGTATGTTAATTGAATTTAAATTTTTTTAAAAATGGAAAAAAAAAAAGGTGGAAACTGGAATCAACTTCTGTGGTCAGGGTAAAACGGCTATAGAGAAATTGACCTAACAGGAAGGAGGAAACAAAAATTAGAAAGTATCAAAAATATATTACTCACAGTAATAGTGAAAGCATGTGACATTTGTGTACAATAATGTACAATGTTTCTGAAGGCAATGTGGCAATATGTCTCAAGAACCATAAAAATGTTCATGCCATTTCACATGGTAATCCATACTTTGTATTTTATCCAAAGACAGATTCAGAAATGTGCCCCAAAATTTATTCCAGTGAGTGGTTCATGACAGGATTAAAATTTAACTACATGCACAAACATGTCCAATGAAGATCGGGCACTCCCTTTTACCCTAGTTCCCCGATTACTTGCATAAGTAGGTTCCACCTACGTAGAATTTCTTTAGCCCAGCTCCTAATTAAGCAATTCTAAAAACACTAAAATTTTCCCCAATAAAATGGGTCAAATAAAATAAGATCACAATGGTCATTCCAAGTGCAAGATGATAGAAATAGTGCCAGAGATTTGTATTGTACAAATTGCTGATCTCCATTTCAAGCAACTGATAAAGCATAATTAAGAATTAAGAGGGTAAAATTGGAAAAGAAACAAGGAAGAAAACCTCATAACCAAATAACTGACTATAGATCTTTGAAGGGTTAAATAAGAGTTAAATTAACATGGGGAAAAAAGAGAAACTAAATAATTAAACCTGACCTCCTTAATCACCTCCTCCAGGAAGCCTTCCCAGATAACCTCTAATCTGGGGGGTCACCGTGTCTGTGAGCTCATATTGCCCCTGTGCTTTCCCCTAATTCATTATTGCTTAAGTGCTCTATAAGGTAAAGGTTGGTTTATTTCTCTTACCCCCCCACCTATGGTGACCCTTGGGATTGAACACTGTGTTTATTTCTGTGCCCCCAAAACCTGCTCAAAGAAGGATTTGATGGATGTTGATGGAATGAATTACAGATGGAAAAAGTAGGGAGGAGAGGCTTTTCTTTCATGAAAGGGGGACAGACTTGTAGGCAAGACAACAAAGCATAAGGATAAATTCATATTTCTTTCAGTTGCAAAAATATGAATCGCTACATTTCCCAGTTTCTGAACAAGGCCTGTGCTGAGTTTCTTCCACTTGCTCCTCAGATCCATGCTACACCCTTCTCCACCCTGATCTCTGGCACAGGAGGCTGGCCTGTGTGAACTGCTCAACTGAGTCTCTTGTCCTCTGGAGGCCAGGGGCTTCTGTCAATAGGAAACCCTGGGGGCAGACTGGGATTGGTAAGAGAATGAGGTGAGGATATTAATTTCCCAGACTCCCTCCCCGCTGGTCACCACAGACTGGCTGCATCTCCCCATGGAAAGTTCAGCTCTGGTAAGACAGCGCTCTCCCTACAGCTAGCCTTTTTGGGTCCCAGTATCTGCTCCTTCCTTTTCTTCTTGAGGCCTTAGAGGAGTACTGTCCCCCCATTTTGCTAACCCGGGAAGAGTATGTTTTCTAAACTCTGCCCACACCCTTACAGCAGTCCTCCTCTCCAATTGCCTATTTGAGGTGCCTTCTGATTCTTGCTGGCAAGAATCCTGACTATTCAAAGGCCTTAGTTCACAATCGTGCATAAAATCTTGAAAAAGGGACAGATTTTATGGTTGACATTAGGGTCCTCTAATGGGTTTTGGGAGGCTTTTTAATCAAAAGATATAATAATGAATATGAAGAGTATATTAGCAGAAAAGTGTTAAGAGAATCACTGTGAGCAAAGGTTAATGCATTTGGGAAGTACTAACATGAACTATTAGAAACTATGACTGTAGTTAGAAAACAGTGGGAAACAACCTATCAGTTATAATCCAGGAAAAAAATTATTATTATAAGTATACCATCACAACTATGATGCAATTTAATCTTGAAATCTTAAAGAATAATAAAATATTAAGAATCACTATACAATAAGCTTCTCCATTATGCCGTCCATTTTTAAATCCTATACTCTCAGTGTTTAGAACAGCACCTTGTACATAGGAACTGAGAAAGTATTTATTGAATGAAATAATCAGGAAGAACAAAACAGAAAATGCCATCTAATACTTGCATATTGCATTCTGCTCATTACCTAACAATAAAAACATAACAGACCTGAAAACAAACCCAGAAAGTAGTAAATGCTCATGAATAAATAAAGGAAAATAATTGGTATATAAATAAAATTAAATTATCAGACCTGTACCATAACCACAGATACCATTTATTAGGTATCCATATTCTGTTAGGTACTTTAGATATGTTAACTTCAATCCTCACAATCCTGCCCAATTGAGGAGGTCAAGGAAGGCTTCCAGGAGGAGGTGATATCTTTGTTGACTTAAGAAGGAGGAGCAGGAATCATCTATGAAGATGAAAGGACAAAAAACAAGCTTTAGGTAGAATAATATCAACAAAATCACAAAGACAAGAGAACAGGATGCATTTCAGAAACTTTAGACATTTCAGTAATGAGAAAGTGTAAAAAGATTGGAAACGAAGTGGAATTTTATCCCAAATACCACGAGGAACCATTACTTCTACCTAGAAATGTCATTATCTAATATTTGTTTTAAGCATATGTATGGAGCAGCAGTGAAAAGATGATTGTTATAAGGATGAAAATGCATTATAAAGGTAACTAATAAGTATACTATAAAGCACTGTCCAGACACTAGGTCTCATTTTACTTAGGCTGTCACCATGCTAAGTGACCCCCTGCCCTCCTGTACCAGTCTACTTTCTCAAGCCCACCTATGGCTTTGTGCTTGTTAACTGTTCAGTCAATCAGGCAGACTCCCAAAGGCATTCAGACCAACCCTATCTTGTGAAGTTGTGTGTCCTTTGTCTAATGTACTGCTCTACAGAACTCAATGGGACAAGAGTGCCACCTTGTGTTGCATCATTGACCGTTCACAATCCCCAGCATGCTTTCTTTTTCTTTTCACTTGAGCTCCTTGTGGATGAGGCCATTGAAGCTTCCTCCCAGGAGTTAACTTGGAATAGAAAAATGTTAACAACTGTTCTCACAAATACAACAGAGGGGGAGCCCAGGACCTTTTCAATACAGTGATAATGCTAATGCTTGAGTTTAGTAGATTAGTTGCTACATGCTAGAAAATGCTTAGCCTATGTGCTTTAAATGCCTGCTATTATTGTTTTTAACATATTTATGAGTTTTTAAAAACTTATGTTTAAAAATACAATTGGAATTATAATGTAGGAACTGAAGTAGGTTGAATAAAAAGCTGCCCTGCTCTCTCTCATAAAGGCCCATACTCAATAAGTTCTGAGAAGGGATTCCAAGAGATTGTTTGAAAGTACATTCCTTGATGTCTGCAAAAGAGGCTGCAAGCCTTTGCAGGCAGACCAACTATTTAAACTATTTTAAAAGAATTATTGGAAAAAGAGTTTCCTTAAATTCCTGGAGAAGAACCATGCGTGGATTCTATTTGCCTCCTCCTCCCCACACTTCTCCACAGGCTGTTTTACTTTATTTTTCTCCTAGTCTAGCTTCATTTTTTCTCATATTTATTGAAAAAATGAGCTCCCAAAACCTGGGAGTTTATCGCTATTTCTTAATAAAAATATAAGCCAATATATTGTTACTGTATACACATGATGAACATGTAAATGCAAATTAACATCTGTCCAAGAAAATGAAAACTATCTTTACTGAGCACTTTCCATATATTAATTCATTTAATCCTCACAGAAGTCCATGAATGTAAGTATTACTGTTCTCATTTTAAAATGGGAAATTGAAACTGAGCGACGATTATGCAAGTTCACACATCTAGGATATAGTACAATCAGTTCAAATCCAGGTTTCTCTGATTCTAAATACCTATGCCCATAACAATTATGATTTATTGACTCTAACCATAAAACCCCAAATCACAAGCATATACTAATACCAACAACTTCTTAAGTACAACCAAAAGATAATCAAATTATGTGTAAATGTCAACACTTACATAAATTTGGAAGTTAGATATCATTCAAAATTTACTGCAAAACTATAGTAATCAAGATAATGTGGTAATGGCATAAAGATAGACATAAATTAACATAATAGAATTGAGAATTCAGAAATAAACCCATATATCTACGGTTAACAGATTTTAGGCAAGAGTGCCATGACCAATCAGCGAAGAATAGTCTTATCAACACATGGTTCTGTGACAACTAAGCAGCCACATGCAAATAGTAAGATTGAACCCTACCTCACACCGTATACAAAGATTGACTCAAAATGTATCAAAGACCTAAATGTAAAAGCAATGATTCTTAAACTTTTAGAAGAAAACATAGGCATAAATCCTCATGATCTTGTATTAGGCAATGATTTCTTAGATATGACACCAAAAGCACAAGCAACAGAAGAAAAAAACAGATGAACTGGACTTCATTATAATTAAAAAATTTTGTGGCTCCAAAGTACACCATCAAGAAAGTGAAAAGCCAACCCACAGAATGGGAGAAAATTTTTTGTAAATCCTATATCTGACATATCTAGAACATAAAAAGAATTATTATAACTCAATAATAAAGTCATATAACCCCAATTTTAAAATGAGCAAAGGATCTGAATAGACAGTTCTCCAAAAAATATATACAAGTGATCAGTAAACACAAGAAAAGCTGCACAACATCATTAGTCGTCAGGGAAAATGCAAATCAAAACCATAATGAGACACCATTTCACACCCAGTAGGATGATTATAATCAAAAAGACAGATAATAACAAGTGTTATGAATGATGTAGAGAAATTAGAACCCCCATACATTGCTTGTAGGACTGTAATATGCTGCAGTCACTTTGGAAAACAGTATGGAAGTTCCTCAAATGGTTAAATATAGAATTACTACATGATCTACCAGTTCCATTCCTGGGTATATACCCAAGGGAAATGAAAATATAGTCACTCAAAAACAGGTACACAAATGGTCATGGCAACATTATACAATGGCCAAAAAGTGGAAGAACCCAAATTTCAGCAATTGGTGAATAAATAAACAAAATGTGGTATATCCATAGAATGGCATATTATTCAGTAGTAAAAAGAAACAAAGTGATGATACATGCCACAACATGAATGAACCTTGAAAACATTATGCTAGGTGAAAAAAGGACCACATATTGCAGATTACATTTATAAGAATTGTCAGGAATGGATAAATTGATAGAGACAGAAAGTACATTAACAGCTGTCTAGGTCTGGGGAAGATGAGGAGATTGAGGGGTGACAGCTAAGGGGATGCAGATGTTTTTTTCAAGATAATGAAAATGTTCTAACATTGATTGCAGCAATGGATCCATAATTCTGTGAATATACTAAAGGCCCTTGAGAAGTATAGTTGAAATGGGTGAATTGTATTGCATGTGAATTGAGCTCAAGAAAACCATAAAAACCAAGTTAGTTATATGTGATGGTCAATCAGGAATATTTTGCTTTGAACACAGAAGCAGAAAATCACATGCTGATTCTGAGAGAATGTCATAAGTCAAACATGAATGTAAAATATTGCAAGTCTCTCAGCCTCACGTAGCTGTCATTCAGAAATGTATTAAAGACATTATTGGTTTCCAAAAACAATAGAGTTAATGAGCAAACAAAGGAAAGGTACACAAAATAGTGAAACTGCTGCAAAACATTACCTTGGTGATATTGAAGATACAAGTTCATTCAGATAAGTCATTGCCGTAGACATTTAGAGTTTGCTTTCAGGGTCCCTTTGCTGTGGGAGTAAAGAGGAAAATGAGTCAATATTTTTGTGCCACAAAATGAAGCATTGGTAAGCTTGGAGACTTTTTAACTTCTATTTTCTTTTTCTTTTTTTTTTTTTTTTAAAGATTTTATTTATTTATTTGTCAGAGAGAGAGAAAGATCACAAGCAGGAGGAGTGGCAGGCAGAGGGAGAAGCAGGCTCCCCGCTTAGCAGGGAGCCCGATGCGGGACTCGATCCCAGGACCCTGGGATCATGACCTGAGCTGAAGGCAGCTGCTTAACCAACTGAGCCACCCAGGCGTCCCGGCTTTTTAACTTCTTAAACAACTTTAAAATTACAGCAAATAGAGGATCAAGAAATCATATTACTTCAGGAGAAGTGCTCTTGAATTAATATTTGGAAATCATGAATTGCTAAGGAACACTGTAATTTAGAGTAGATGAGTAATACCTTAATGATGAAGAATTACTTTTGAAAAATATTCATTTTTCCTTGGAAGAACCATTCAAGGATTCAAGGCAGAAATTACAAGGAATATTCTGAGTAGGTATATAGAATATTTATATATAATAGAAGATACAGAAATATAGTATCTATAGTAGAATTTAATGTAAATTCCATATTTACATCATTTTAAGTGGCTTTATTTTATATATATAAGAGATCCTGAAGGAAAGAGAAGGGCTGGGGGAAATGAGGATGTTGAAGGGTGATGGCTGGGGATGCATATATGTACTAAGATATAAATATATGCATATATTTATTACCTTTTTTCACTTACATTAAATTTTAATTGGAAGTTACTTTAAGAATTTATAAACTAGGGCGCCTGGGTGGCTCAGTTGGTTAGGCGACTGCCTTCGGCTCAGGTCATGATCCTGGAGTCCCTGGATCGAGTCCCGCATCGGGCTCCTGCTCGGCGGGGAGTCTGCTTCTCCCTCTGACCCTCTTCCCTCTCATGCTCTCTCTCATTCTCTCTGTCTCAAATAAATAAATAAAATCTTAAAAAAAAAAAAAGAATTTATAAACTAATTATCTTTTGCTAGATAATGCTACAATAACAAAAATCCCAGTCTCTCAGGGGCTTACAATAACAAAGACATTATTTTATTTGTCAGTTGGGGGTTGCTTGTGTGCTACTCATTCTCTCCCCTTCAAGATCCAGGTAGAGAAGCAGCCTCTATGTGGAGCTTTGTCATTGTTGTGGCAGAGTGAAAAGGGAGAGAGCAGAACCTAGGATGGCTCTTAAAGCTTCTGATCAGCAGTGGCACATATAACTTCTGCTATGTCCCATTGACCAATGCATGTTGCCTAGTGATGCCTGGTATCACTGAGCTGAGTGTAATCTTTCCACAGGAAGGGTACTATTGGTCACATGGCTGAGCCTGACATCACAGGACAGGGAATTATCAACTTTTCACAGGAAGAAGCAGCAAGTATGTAAAAACAATAATCTACCATCACTGAATCATAGACTCTGTAGGAAACCTTAGAGATCATCTGTTTCATCTCATTTAATCTCATCTGTGGTTGAGAAGTCAGAGGCCCCAGAAAGGGAAAAGTGATTTCCTTAGTTCTATAACTAACTCAAGACCGAATCTCTGATAATCTTTCCCCCCTAGTAAGATTCACCTTTTTGTTTACATGAACAATCTACAAACAAAAAGGAATGGTTGGGTGGAACAACTACGGAACCTGCACAATAGAAAAAGAGATGCCAAGAGTAACTATTTTCAAACAGCAAATTCAAATTTATGCTACTACTGATGAGTATCATTTATATCCAACAGGGTACTTAAATAGAAGAAGAGAAATTATTTCTATTTATTTTTAGAAACACTATAAATCAGGTCTTGATTTGTTATTTTAATGATAGATCTTAAACTTATGGAGATAATGTTAATAATGCAGATTCAACTTAGAAGTGCATCATGCCATACCATGTTGTGAATAGCACAAAAAAATTGGAGAAATATTCTTTCAGCATTTGTAAATTATTATCTGATTCAGTAAAGAAGTCACACACTATTGAAAACAAGTGAAGTCCTGACATCGGTCTTTGGGTTTTGAGTCTTTTTCTATCTTACTTGTTAAGGTATATGAATATTATCAACTGACATCATGTTGTAACACCTGTTCATCAGTTGCAACCATAGTGCCGCTATGGATATAAGAGTTTGGTAAAAATCAATGAAAGAATTCTGAGAATCATTTGGTTATATGAAATTCACAGTAAAGAACATTATTTTATTATTATTTATATTACATATAAATTGTGTGCTATACATCCTTCATGTCAATAAACAATAATGAACTTATGTACATATACATGTATCCTTTTTTTCAGAGAGCTTGTTGTTTAACATTTACCAGCAAGCACTAGGAATATAGAAATCTGTTATTCATCAAATGCTTTTTCTGTTCATACATTTAAGAACCTACGAAGTGGTAAAGATCTGTTTCCAATTGCTATGTCAAATACAAAAATGTAGTCTCCTTAAGGAGTTAAAAATCCAACAGAGGAAATAAGTGCCATAAATATAACTATAATGCAAAGCAGTATGAGCAGCCGAAAAGAGCAGCAGAAGTCGTAATGAAGCAATGTTCTAATGCACTTTTATTAGAAACTTCAAATCTAGAATTAGAAATGATGTTTATACACATTCCTAGCCATGAGAACAGTTTTACTGCAAACTGATAATTAGAATTAGTGCTTATCACAGTGTCTTGTGCATAATAAATGATCGACATACATCTCTCGAATTGTGCTGAAGGTCAACGTTCCAGAAAAATAAATAAATAAAAAAAATAAAACTGTAGAGTGAGAGAGGCTGGCAAAGATTGGGTTTAAAAAGAGGCCATGGGCGGGGGGGGGGCGGAGATGATATTTGAATAGGCACACCTGTGGTAAGACAGATGGTAGAACCAACTAATCCAGAAGGGAGTAGGTAGTTGGCATCCTCAGAAGTTCTAGGAACTGGGCTCTAGCTTGAACAGTTTCTTCAAAGGAGCAGGCTTGAGGGGAGAGGGGAGATAAAGAGATAAATCAATTTGGCTCCCCATTTCAAGTTACACTGAAAGAGAAACTAAATATTAATATAAATAATAATAAAATAATGTTCTTTACTGTGAATTTCATATAACCAATTGATTCTCAGAATTCTTTTATTGATTTTTACCAAACTCTTATATCCATAGCGGCACTATGGTTGCAACTGATGAACCTTTATAAACCTACAAATAAAGAATAGGACTTAAATGCAGATGGATGGTTGAAATTCAAATTAGCTTCAGAATGAACATAGCCAGACAGCAAATAAGCATCAATGATAGATGGTCAGATTTTTCCTGGTTTTGATGGGATGAATAGATAAAGAAAAGAAAGCTTGAAGAATCTGAAGAAGGGAAAAGACTGCAAAAAGAAAATCTAGGAACAAAAAATCTCTGAGCCTTTACATTTTGACCTCAAAAGAAATTGTGAACACTGAATGTTGTACATAAGTGATGAATTACTGAACTCTACACCTGAAACCAATATTGCACTGTATGTTAACTAGCTGGAATTTAAATTAAAAACTTGAAAAAAATATAAGTGAACTAAAAAAAAAAAAATTGTGGACTAGGTTATTTTATGACAAAACTGCAATGATAGTATAGTATAAGCTTCATAAAGATTTTTTGTTTTTTATCTTTTTTAAGCTGAGAAATCTCCCTGGGCATTTAACTGAGGTATTAAAATTAGTAGATTGATTTTATTTCCTTGATTTCCACATCAGAACGATGTATCTATCACTCTGTTTTATAATGTGATACATGGAAATAAGATGCCATAATATATAGAGTCTAGTGCATTTAAAAGATTAACTTACATAAACAACAGAATTTGTTAACTTGTTAAAATGAATAATAAAAATGGCTTTGACAGTTTAAAAGACAATGAAGTGAATTACTATATATTAAAGACATATAGGATGCACCCAGAGTGCATCTAAAGGGAAATTTAAAACTTTAACTGCATTCATGGGGAGTGGGAGAGAGGGGAGAAGGAAATTTGTTAAGTATTCAAATTAGAGAGATAGGAGAGAAAACCCAACAAAGTAGCTCCAGGAAGGAAATAATAAAGCTACACCCCAAACTGAAGAAATGGCAAAGAAACAAAAAGAATAGAAAATCTAAAAGCTAGTTGTGAAAAGCCTAATAAAATAAATAAGTTTTTAGCAAACTAGGGGAAAAAGATAAAAAAAAGAAGTCAACAAAAACAGTATTAGGAATAAGTGAAGAGGAAATCCTTAAAATCATAAAGAAATAGCATGCCAATACTTGTTATATATTTCAATAGGTAGTGTTCACATGATTCTAAACTCAAAATACTCCAAGTACATACAGTAAAAATTCTCACTCCTACCATATTCTCCAACTACCTTGTATCTTTCCCAAAAGGATCTTAACATTTATCATTTATTTGTGAACGCTTCCAAGGACATTTTATTCATTTCCAAATTAATATAAATATGACTTCTCTTACCCCTTTTCTCACATATAAAATAAATTAAACTGGGGGGTTTACACTTTATTTTTTTAAGATTTTATTTACGTGAGAGGAAGAGAGGGAGAGCACAGAGGGAGAGTGAAAGGGAGAAGCAGTGCAGGGAGCCTGATGCAGGGCTCGATCCCAGGACCCTGAGATCATGACCTGAGCCGAAGGCAGACGCTTAACCGACTGAGCCACCCAGGCACCCTAACCTGGTGGGTTTAAAAGATTCTTCAGGACAAAATTTACAGGTATATTTCACAAAACCTTATAGAAACAAATCATTCCTGTCCTATACAAGTTGTTTTAGATCACAGAAAATAAGGGAGAATTACACACGGACACCAATGTGGATTGGCTCATTTAATACCTATTCCACCTCCTTAGAGCAGGCAGAAACCATATAAAACATTGCATTTCCCAGAATCTCTCTTGCTTAAATTCCAGATATGATTCAGTCTCTTCCATGTAACTTAACTTCTATGAAACTTCAATTTTGAAGTGAATCAAACGGGGAAGGAGGCAGGGTACAGGGCATCCACTATGCTGCAAGTGGATTGTGACAAACTCAGGGTTGGTTCCTGAGCCAGTAGCTAGCAGCAGCATCTGAACCTTAGATGACTTTGTGATTAGCAGAAGTAATGTGATTTTGGACCTGGCAATAGAGAAGTCTCTGTATCCCAACCGGCAGGTAACTTCCTGAGTCAGTGGCTTCCTGATCATGGTGGAGATGGCGGCTTCTTAATTTTTCAAATTTTTGATTGCATCATTGGCATCATCTATCTTGATGACCCAGTTCTGCAATATAGATTTGAGTGTAATTCCTAGAAATTCAGATAAAAATCTCTTTCAGCCCTACTGATGTATCTCTAAGTAAGCCATTTAACATCTTACTGGATAAATCTCTTTTTGTGTAGCAGAGAATCTGTTGTTTTAAACTGAACCCTAACTAATATACTATCCAATTTATCTTAAAACTAAAATTGGAAAAGAGCAATATGAGAATGGAATACTGTATGTGAATGCCATTTATAAATACAGGTGCAAAATCTAAATAAGAAATTAACAAGTCACATTCGACACTGAATAGATAGACATAGAGGTGGCCAAGTAGGGCTTATTCCAGGAACTCCAAAATGATTCAACCACAGAAAACCAATTGATGTGATTCACCACATTAATAGATTAAAGGAATAACTTATGATTATTTCAATTAATGAAAGGATGCTTTAGAAAAAGTCAATACACTTTCATGATTTTTTAAAGTAGCAAACCAAAAATAGAAAAAAATGTACTTAACTGAAAGCCTTTTTTAAAAAAACCTTCCATAAACATCAAACTTAGTGACAAAAACCTAGAAATATTATTTTTAAGGTTATAATACACAGATGCCAACTAACACCCCTACTTTTCAACAATGTACTGTAGCTCTCAGAAAATGAATTTAAAAGAAATTTTTTTTTAAATTATAATAGTTATAAAGAAAGGACTTTATCCATATACTTCTTGGCCTTCATTGTGTAGCAATAACCTATTACCCTTCATAAATAGCATCGATCACCTCTGCCAACACCCAAACCTCCTTTTTTTTCTTCTTTTTCCAGTGGCATGAATTGCCCAAATGGCCAGTGGCCCTGTGCACTTTCAATTCAATTAAGCTTTACTTATGTTCCCGGATGACAGCATTTATTTTAGATATTAAGACCTCTAAACTAGCAAAAACTAATGTTCTGAAGACGAGATGCCAAAAAAATTATAAGTAGAGCATTGGGTATAATTTTGTGAACCACCACTTAAAAACGTTGCATCAGGGAAACACAAATCGAAACCACAATGAAATACCACCTCACACCAGTCAGAATGGCTAAAATTAACAAGTTAGGAAACGACAGATGTTGGCAAGGATGCAGAGAAAGGGGAACCCTCCTACACTGTCGGTGGGAATACAAACTGGTGCAGCCACTCTGGAAAACAGTATGGAGGTTCTTCAAGAAGTTAAAAATAGAGCTACCCTAAGACTCAGCAATTGCACTACTAAGTATTTACCACAAAGATACAAAGGTAGTGATCCAAAAGGATACCTGCACCCCAATGTTTATAGCAACAATGTCCACAATAGCCAAACTATGGAAAGAGCCTAGATGCCCATCGACACATGAGTGGATAAAGAAGATGTGGTATATATATACAATGGAATATTATGCAGCCATCAAAAAAGGAAATCTTGCCATTTGCAACAACGTAGATAGAACTAGAGGGTATTATGCTAAGTGAAATAAGTCAATCAGAGAAAGACAATTATCATATGATCTCACTGATATGTGGAATTTAAGAAACAAGGCAGAGGATCATAAGGAAAGAGAGGAAAAAATGAAACAAGACAAAAACAGAGAGGGAGACAAATCATAAGAGACTCAATCATAGGAAAGGAACTGAGGGTTTCTGGATGGGAAAGGGGTGGAGGGATGGGGTAACTAACTGGGTGATGGACACTGGGGAGGGTATGTGTTGTAATGAACACTGGGTATTATATAAGACTGATAAATCACAGACCTGTACCCCTGAGACAAATAATACATTATATGTTAATTAATTGAATTTAAATTTTTAAAAATGCCATGTGACACTGAAAAACAAAAACAAAAACAAAAACAAAAAACATTGCTTCCAAAATTTGTGCATTCTGGCTGTGAGAAAAACAGCAGCACATATTGATTGCTGGTTCCAAGCCTATAATGCATCATACAAGACAATATCCTGACCTCTCAAGAGATGGCATTCCCACCTAGCACTATATGTTGGTGTTTAGTAGTACATTTTGACAACCTATAAGGCAAGTGGTAAGGGATAAACTATTAACTATAAAATCAATTCCTCAGAGGCAATGCTGTGTGGAATACAACAACTGTAAATAAAACAGTCAGAAACTCCATGCAATAGAGCATGGCAGGTAGAGATATCTGATCTATATTCTTTCTAGTGACCTGCCCTCTACCTACTCTACTCCCATTTTGGTATTGTAGGAGAAAGACTCCAGCGGTGGCCCTCATGATCCCCACCTCCTTGTACTCATGGCTTTTTGTAATTCCCACCCCTTGAGTGTAGGCAGGTCTTGCGACTTGGTTCTAACCAACATACTATAGCAAAGGTAATGGGATGTCACTCCTGTGATTACATTATACAGCAGAAGGTGATGGATATCATTTTTGTGATTACATCATGTTATAAAAGACTACATCTTAGCATACTAAAGCTAGAGATTCTCCTTGCAGGTAGGACTGACTACATAATTTGTGAGGCTCAGTGCATAAAGCAAAATGTGGGACTCCTTATTCAAAAACTGTTAAGAATTTCAAAATGGCTACAGAAGAACATTAAACCAAGTGTGGGGCCTTTTAAGCACAGGACTTGTGTTACAGCATAGAATATATGCCCATAAAGTCAGCTCTGCTTGTGGTTTGACGAAATAAGTGCCCGTGTTCATGAAGACTATGTCAAAGAAGTGTGGACAGCTTCCAGACAATGGTCAGCAGAAAGCCAGGGCCCTTAGGCATATAGCCAACAAAGTGAATCAGCTTGGAATTGCATTTTTCCCAGGGCACCTGGGTGGCTCAGTCAGTTAAACGGCTGCCTTTGGCTTAGGTCATGATCTCAAGATCCCAGAATTGAGAGCTGTGTCTGGCTCTCTGCTCAGCAGGGAGTCTGCTTCTCCCTCTGCCCCTCTCCCATCCCCACCCCCCGCTCATGCTCTCTCTCTCTCTCCCAAATAAATAAATAAAATCTTAAAAAGAGAGAGAGAGAAAGAATTGGATTCTTCCCCAATCAAGCCTCCAAATGAGAATGCAGTCTGTTCAACACCTTGCTTGCAGCCTTGTGAGACCCTGAGCAAAGGACCCAGCCACACCATGTGCAAACTTATGACCCAAGGAAACTGTGAAATAATAAATGTGTGTTATAAGCTGTGATCATTTTTATGCAGCAATAGAAAACTAGTGGATTTATCACATAAAAGGTTGAGGATAAGTTGCTGCTGTTGGCAAATTAGGCATTGAGTAATGGTGACAATTTCACCCTTCAGGAGTAAACATTGAATTGTTGAGTTCATGTACAGCCTCTATTCCTGCAGGATGGCCATTTTATTCATGAATGCATTGAAAAAGTAATAATGTGGCCATGGAAAAAGGTTGACTCACAGTTAAAGGAATTATCTTTGTGTCCATCTGATTATTAAGATACTCTTGAATGGTAAGAGCTTTTTGATGAACATTCATTCAGGACAATACTCTTATGTTTTAGGTCAATTAAAAAAGGTCTATCCATGTATTTTACTTCTCAAACCACCTTATCTCTAAGATTACAATCTTCTTCTTCCCAGTTCCATTAGCCAATGACCATGAATAAGTGTAGATTTGTGACTGAAACCACCCCTTTCATAAAAATTGGAAAATGATCTGAAATACTAAAAATTCCACCCATTAGGAGGAATTCCTCCTTATGATCCTTACGGGCCAACCCTGAATGGGGTTGTAAGGCAGTAGCAGTTCACTTCCACTTGGTGCCAACAAATCATCTAGACTAATCTGTTAACCAGAGTCGCATATTTAGGTAATAAAGAATCTCCTATGAGTCCCTAAATAAAGTTGAGGGAGAAATGACAATGTTGCAGGAGTAGCATAGTCAGAATGTTGAGTCATCTGCAACTTATTTGTGCCTCTAGATATTCTGAGGCTTGGTTCCATATATATTACTTCCATTAGATGATGGAATACTGCTGGGCATGACGAACTTTTTGGTTATTTTGATTTGATAACATATTCATCACGGGCAGCTCTGATCAAATAGTTACTTGGTCTTATGGTCAAGAATTTATTATTACTGTGTCAGATACAATGCTAAGTACTGTGGACAGACACTGGGATGGGATGAGGAGATATTTAGAAGTATGAATTTTTAATAAGACTGCCTTTGGGACTGTCCCAATGGAGTGGGAAGATAGACACAGAAGTTTATCACCAGGACATATGTAACATATCAAAGGCTCAAATGGATCATGTATATGGTACTATGATGGTGCAGGGGGAAGAGTATAACTGCCTGCATAAGTGGAAGGAGCATCACAGAGGAAAAAGATACACATGAAGTGAGACCTCAAAATGTCTACATGAGTATGTGAGGTAAAGGAGGAGAGGTGCATTCGAAGCAGTACAAATTCTATTTGTGAAATCACTAAAGCTTGTTATATAGCACAGTGTTGTTCTGAAAAGTACTTTTAAAGAGTTTTCCATGCTTGATGTTAAACAAACAATACTTGGTGGCAGTACTGTGGCATGAGGGAAAACCTCTAGGAAGAAATTTTAAGTTATTCATAAGAACTTATCTTTAACTTCAAACTAAAGTAAAACATAAGGTACACAGAAAAAGCAACATAATACTCCAATTTTTGTCTACTTAAATCTCTGCCATAGTTATATTACATCATTGAAAAACTTTCCTACAAATAAAGCAATTATAATTTGTTCAACCAAAGATAATTAATTCAAGGGCACCTGGGTGGCTCAGTCAGTTAAACGTCTGCCTCAGGCTCAGGTCATGATCTCAGGGTCCTGGAATTGAGTCCCGCATCAGGCTCCCTGCTCAGCGATGTCTGCTTCTCCCTCTGCCTTTGTGATCCCTCTGCCTCTGTGATTGCTTTTGCTCTCTCTCAAATAAATAAATAAAATCTTTTTTTAAAAAAAGATAGTTTTTTCATAGAAAACCAATCAGTAATAAAAGTGATGTCAACAAAGTGGAAAACCTAGAAGAAATGGATAAATTCCTAGAAACATACAAGCTACAAAATTGAATCATGAAGAAATAGAAAATCTGGATAGACCGATTACTAGTAAGAAGATTAAATAAGTAATCAAAAACCTCCCAACAAAGAAAAATCCAGGACCAGATGGCTTCATTGTTGAATTCTATCAAACATTTGAAGAAGAACTAATACCAACAAATAATCAAGGGGAGGAAACAGTTTCAAACTTATTTTATGAGCCCAGTATTACCCTGGTACTAAAACTAGTCAAGAACACTACAAGAAAAGAATATTACAAGTCAACATCCCTGATGAACATTCAAAAGATCATATACCATGATCAAGTGGGATTTTTTCCTAGGATGCAAGGATGGTTCAACATACATAAATCAATCAATGTGATATACCACATTCACAAAATGAAGGATAAAAACTATATGATTATCTCTTTATTTTTTTAATTTTATTTATTTATTTGAGAGCATGGTGAGAGAGAGAGAGAGCACAAGCAGGGGGGAGGGGTAGAGGCAGAGGGAGAAGCAGACTCCTCGCTGAGCAGGGATCCAGATGTGGGACTCGATCCCACAACCCTGGGATCATGATCTGAGCCGAAGGCAGACACTTAACTGACTGAGCCACCCAGGGGCCCCTGATTATCTCTTTAGATGCAGAAAAACCATTTGACAAAATTCAATATCCATTCCTGATTTAAAAAAAAAAAAGAAACTCTCAAGGAAGTAGATATAGAGGGAATGTACCTCAACATAATAAAGGCCATAAATGACAAGCCACGGTTAACACCATATTCAATGGTGATAAACTGAAAGCTTTTCCCTTAAGATCAGGACCAAGATAAATATGCCCATTTTTGCCACTCCTATTCAACATAGGACTGGAAGTCCTAGCCAGAGCAGTTAGGCACAAAAAAGAAATAAAAGACATCCATTTTGAAAACAAAGAAGTAAAACTGTCTCTATTTGCAGATGACATTATACTATATGTCAAAAACCCTTTAGGACTTTACCAAAAACTATTAGAACTAATAAACAAATTCAATAGGGTTGCAGGATACATAATCAACATACAAAAATTAGTTGCTGCTCTATACACTAAAAATGAACTATCAGAAAGAGAAATTAAAGAAACAATTCCATTTACAATTGTGTCAAAAAGCATAAAGTACCTAGGAATAAATTTAAACAAGGAAATGAAAGACCTGTATACTAAAAACTATAAGACACTGATAAAAGAAATTGAAGAAGACACAAATAAATAAAAAGATATTATATGCTCATGGATTAGAAGAATTACTATTTTTAAAATGTCTATACTAGCAAAGCAATCTGCAGATTCACTCCAATCCCTATCAAACTTCCAATGGCATTTTTCACAGAAATGAAAAAACAATCCCAAGATGTGTATGGAAACAAAAGACCATGAATAGCCAAAGCAATCTTGAGAAAGAAGAACAAAGCTGGAGGCATCACACTTCCTGATTTTAAACTATATTACAAAACTATAGCAATCAAAACATATGGTATTGACATAAAAAAGGACGCATAGATTAATAAAACGGAATAGAGAGCCCAGAAATAAACCCACACATATGTGGTCAATTAATTTACAACAAAAGAGCTAAGGATACACAATGGGGAAAGGATAGTCTTTTCAATAAATAGTATTGGGAAAACTAAAGAGACATATGCAAAAGAATGAAATTGTATCTCATCTTATACTATATACAAAAGTTAAGTCAAAACAGATTAAAGACTTGAAATAAGACCTGAAACCATTAAACTCCTAGATGAATATAAAGAGTAGACTCCTTGACATTGGTCTTAGCAGTGTTTTTTTTTTTTTAATTTAACACCAAAAGTGAAGAAAACAATAGCAAAAATAAATAGGTAGGACTACACTAAACTAAAAAAGCTTCTGCAGAGCAAACGAAACCACAAACAAAATGAAAAGACAACCTACAGAAAGGAAAAAAATGTTTGTAAATCATATACTGATAAGGGGTTAGTACCCAAAATATATGAAGAACTTATAACAGTTCAATAGCAAAAAGCAAAAATTCCCAATTTAAAAATGGGCAGAGGAACTGAGTAAACATTTTTCCAAAGAAGACATACAGATGTCCAACAGGTACATGAAAAGATGTTCAATATCACTAAACATCAGGGAAATGCAAATCAAAACCACAATGAGATATTACCTCACACCTGTTAGAATGGTTATCATCAAAAAGCCAAGAGATAACAAGTGTTGGCAAGGATAGGGAAAAAAAAAGAACCCTTAATCATTGTTGGTGGGTATGTAAATTGGTGTAGCCGCTATGGAAAACAGGATGAAGGTTCCTCAAGAAATTAAAAATGGAACTACCATATGATCTGGCAATTCCACTTCTGGGTATATATCCAAAAGAAATAAAAACAGGATATCAAAGAGATATCTGCATTCCCATGTTCATTGCAGCATTATTCACAATAGCCAAAATATGGAAACTTGAGTGTCCATCAATGAATGAATAAAGAAAATGTGGGCTGTGTGTGTATATATTATATATATGTTGTATGTATATATTTATGCATATATTTAGTATGTATATATACACACATATACAATTGTATATATAAATGTAATATATACATATAAGAGTGTACATATATGCATAAATATGTGTATATATGTATATATATGCAATGGAATATCACTCAGCCATGAGAAAGAAAGAAATCCTGCCATTTGTGATAACACAGATGAATCTCGAGCATCTCATGCTAGGTGAGAGAAGCCACACAGAGCAAGACAAATACTGCATGGTATCACTTATAAATAAATCCCCCAAAAAAGACAAACTCATAGAAACAGAGTAGAAAAGTGGTTGCCTGCAGCTGGGGGGTGGGGCAAATGGGAAGAAGTTGGACACATTTTCAGCACTAAGATAAGGTTTGAGGATCTAATGCAAAACATGGTGACCACAGTTGATAACACTGTATTGTATAATTGAACTTTGCTGAGAGTAGAACTTAAGAATTCTAAATAAAATTAATTAATTAATTAATGGGATGATGGATGTGAAAACTAGATGGGGAGAATCCTTTCACAATTATACATTTATCAAATCATCACGATGTACACTTTAAATATCTTACAATTTTATTTTTAATTATACTTCAATAAAGTTGAAATTTTAAAAATGAAAATGAAATAATAATAAAGTTTAGTAACTTTTCCACCTTAAATTTTCAAAAGTTTTATTAAAGCTTTTGAAAATGTTGCCATCTAGTGGTGTCAAACTTTTTTTAAAAAAAGTTAATAATTAGTAAATCATTCAGCCATGTTCCCTAGGAAAAGTTTCCTTAGCATTTTTCAAAGAAATGTTACACTTGTGCCTCTGCTTTAAGAGAAAGTACTCCAGATTTAGGCTACTGGGTTTTAGAATTTCACTTCCAAATGATCAGAGGCAAGTTGCTTAATCTCTCTGTAAACATACATAATAATAGTACATACCTCCCAGGATTGTTAAGGAGAATTAATGGGAAAATCCATAGAAAGTTGTTTAGCACAGTCTTTGGCTCATAGTATACACTCAAGAAGTAGTATTTATTCTATTACTTTATGGGGAAAGACTTGCAATCTTTGGGCTGTCCACGGACTTGAAGTTTGAGTGATACAGCACTTAAAACTATGGGACTTTATATTGTCAATTCTGATTACAGTATTATACTTTTTTCTCGGAGTAGTAGAAACATTGTATTAGCATAAGGTTGCTATCTAGATGGCATGTATTAATGACTGGTATTATCTAATTTTGAAAGATTCCTGAATCAAACTATGATTGTGATTTACTGTTAAGATGTTTATAAAGTATAATTTACCCCTGATTTGGTCTGTTAGCTATTCTACAAGAAAATATAAATCATTCTATGAGAGCATGAATGAAAGTAAAGGAAAGGCAGCTTCACTAGTTGGCTAAAAAACTTCAGGCTCATATAAGATGCAGTCAGCCCTAAAACTGCCTGTCAAGAATGCAAGGCAGATGGAACTGGTCCTCTTTATTTATGACATCCTTTGAGCTCTAGTAGTGCTATGATTTATTTTATTCTTCAAGACAGTCGTTGAATCTTATTTTAACTTGATTTCACCTATCCAGTGAAGCATAAATAGTGTGATTTTAAAAATACGTTTGACAAAATTGTCTCCTGAGATCTCCAAGGATATGAAGACAAAATGTTAGTCCAATCACACCAGTATCGAGAATGTACAGCTAGGCATCCAGCAATATTCATAATATTGGTTAGTGGACTGGAGTCAGTTTGGAGGGTAAAACATGCCACAAGACTCTGTCATGAACACCTCTTCTCTAATATTTTTATCAAAACCTTGGATGAATAAAGCATGCTTTGTTTAAGTGGCAGAAAATTCTGGATGGACTGACATGGTAAACAGCCTGTAAGATGGCCCCAGTGATTTCCTGCCTCCTGGCATTCATACCTTCATGTAATCACCTCCCCTTGTGTGTGAACTGGTCCTAATGACTCACTTCTAATAAATATAATAGAGCAAAAGTGATGGGAGTCACTTCTGAAATTAGATTACAAAGAGATTATGGTTTCCATTTTGCATCTTCTTTCTTATTCTCTCTTGCTAACTTGCTATGATGGACTCTAGCTGCCTTATGGAGAGGCCCATGTAGAAAGGAACTGAGGGAGACCTGTACCCAACAGCAAGTGAGGAGCTGAAACACTCAGTCCAACTAGTGAAGCTGTCTTTCCTTTACTTTCAAAACACATAGCCCATGAGGAACTGAATTCTGCCAACAACCATGTGAGTGAGCCCAGAACCAGATCCTCCCTCAACTGAGGCTTCAAATGAGACTGCAGACCCAGACAACACCTGCAGCCTGGTGAGGGACTTTGATGCAGAGGCACCCAAATAAGCCAAGCCCTGGATTCCTAACCCACAGAAACTGGGAGATAATAATGTTTGGTATTTCTTAGCCACTCAGTTGTGAGCTGATTTGTTATACAGCAATAGATAACCAATAAAATTCACCAGGAGTCAGCGAACTATAGTCTGTGACTAAATCTGGTCAGAGGTCTGCATTATATGGCCTTTGAGCTAAGAATGCTCTTTACATTCAAGAGATTCCTTCCTTTCTCTCTCTTTTTCTTTCTTTCTTTCTTTCTTTCTTTCTTTCTTTTCTTTTCTTTCTTTCTCTTTCTTTTTTCTCTCTTCCTTCCTTTCTTTCTTCTTTCTTTCTCTCTTTTTCTTTCCTTCTTTCAACTTTCTTTCTTTCTTTCCTTCCTTCCTTCCTTCCCTCCTTTCCTTCTTTCTTTTTTGGAACATGTAACAAAGACCTCTGGCCCACAAAGCCTAAAATATTCATGATCTAGATTTTACAGATCTAGATAAAGCTCACCAACCCCTGCAGTAAATAATATGACTGATAAAAGAATCAAGATTCAAAATGATTACCTTAATTGACTAAAATAAAGAAGTAAAGTAAATGAGATAAAATTTGGCAGTAGTTCAGAAAAAGTTCTGCCCTTAAGGTGAAAAATTCAATCTCAGAAACATAGGATAATGATCCTGTGAAAACAGAGAATTTTAGTAGACCCCAGGCTCACAAAGAGCTAAAATATAATGTAGATGTTTAAAAAGGTTAATATAATCCAAGATTGCATTAACATAAATATAAATCCAGTTCATAGAGAAATATAACCTTAAGACTATTCTGCATTTGTCAGACCACATGCAGAGTACTTCAACATAGATCATTTAAAAACTAGAGACAATGGAAAAGGCTTTTATATTTATTTTGCTAGAAAAGGCTTTTAAATATATTTCTTTAAATAATTGCAAGATACAATTTTTTCAAACCAACATGATAGTGGAATCACTAGTATCCAAAATTAAGCATTTTATCTGTATTAATTTCTCTATTTTTTTACTCGATTCTTCTTCTGATACCAATTTGTATTATATAACATGTTTATTCTTGTCTTCCTGTTTTCTTTCCAAGTATGCCCAAAGTTGTAGAGGGGAAGGGAAAGACATCTAAGGACATACCTGTGTTTGACTATGGAGGTGGGAGATGGTTTGCATATTTAAGGGTATTGTATTTTATGGTGAGGTGTGGAGAAAAAGGAACCTTCATGCACTGTTGATGGGAATGTAAATTGGTGCAGTCACTGTGGAAAACAGTATGGAGGTTCCTCAAAAATTTAAAAATAGGGGCGCCTGGGTGGCTCAGTTGGTTAAGCGACTGCCTTCGGTTCAGGTCATGATCCTGGAGTCCCGGGATCGAGTCCCGCATCGGGCTCCCTGCTCCGCGGGGAGCCTGCTTCTCCCTCTGACCCTCCCCCTCTCATGTGCTCTCTGTCTCTCTCATTCTCTCTGTCTCAAATAAATAAATAAAATCTTTAAAAAAAAAAAAAAAAAAAAAAAAAAAAAAAAAATTTAAAAATAGAAATACTACATGATCCAGTAATTCTACTATTGGGTATTTACCCAAGGAGAACAAAAACACTAATTCAAAAAGATGTATGCACCCCTATGTTTATTACAGCATTATTTAGAATAGCCAAATATGGAAGCAACCTAAGTGTCTATCAATAGACTAGTGGATAAGGAAAATATGGTGTACACACACGCACGCACACACACACAGAGGAATATTACATAGCCACCTTTGATAAGATCATGGCATTTGAGACAACATGGATGGAATTAGAGGTTATTATACTAAGTGAAATAAATCAGATTGAGAAAAACAAATACCATATGATTCCACTCATAGGTGAAATCTTACAAACAAAAAGCAGAACCAGACCTGTAGATATAGAGAATAAACTGATGGTTGCCAGAGGAGAGAGGGGTGGAGGGTTGGGCAAAATGGGTGGATGGGAGAAGGAAATACAGGCTTCCAGTTATAAATAAATAAGTCACAAGAATAAAAGTCACAGCGTAAGGAATGGGTAATAGGGAGGTAATGGAACAGATGGTAGCTTCCCTTGTGGTGAGTATAGCATAATGTATAAACTTGTCAAACCACTAGGTTGCCTGAAACTAATGTAACATGTGTATCAACTATATTCAAATAATAAAAAAAAGAGAGTACTGTATTTTATAACCTCCTAAAATCGGGTCTATCTCTGAGTGCCTATGTTTGCATATGCTGTACACATCTGTGTTTACAAAAGTATCCCAGAGTTTTGAGGTAAAAGTCATTGCAGAATAAAATGCACCCAGAAACAAACAAAAAAAAGATAATTTTAAACCAACTCTAAATTCACATTTCTACATGTCATGAATGAGAAGCATAGAGATTAACCAAGTATGTTTCAACTTACTTGGATACAAAGTGTTTTTAGACTGACCCGGGATATAATATACCCCAGAGACTCAATTAGCTCCCTTCTTTCCTTATTTACAGTAAAATCTACTCTCTCCTTGCTTTTCTAGAAAGCTACTGCAGTTTATTTTAATTTTATAGTCCATGACTCCTTGTTTACTCTTACCCGTGAGAAATTGTTCTGAATGTAGTAAGCAGTGCCTGATTCACATCTAGTCAGCTTCCACACCAGCCAGAGGGAGGGCAGTCAAGGAGGACTAGTGATAAAAATAGCTTTTGATGCTGAACCTTGGAAAGCAGAACTGTGGAGGCACTAACAAAGTTCCTTTGGGAAGATTATTTCTCCCCCAAAATGAGTGAAAAGTGACTGCTATTTTCATACTCTAGAGGGAGGTGCAGACTTGCACGAAGCTGACTCAGTGGTTAAAAAAAAAGCAAAAGAGAGATTAAAGGAAAAGAATAAACACACCAAAGAAAGGAAAGAATTGGAGTGATGACATTTCTGCTTATATTGAATCCCTATTTGAATAAAATTACTTAGATACTTAAGGTTAAAATTTAAATTTCAAGCCTCCATTTGGGTAATGCTTACCTTTGACTTTATTTTTTCTACTAGCCCAATACTGGTGGCCGTCAACAGTAAACTTTATTTAATATTTATGTCAGAGATCACGATACTCAAAAACCAAAAAATCCTTCAACTGCTAAGGGTGTAGATGGAAATCACCATATGATAAGCTTTTTAATTATGAGTGTCTGTGTAAACAAATTATTTCTTATAAATTTCAATTTGATCACGAGAAACTAGGAGATGCAAATATATATATTCTCATATATATATAAATTATATACATAATATGTATATTATATATATATCTTTTAAATTGTTTTAATAATTGAGGGGAAAAAAGAGAAAATCAGGAATGAAGTGAATCAGTAAATTAACCTGCTTGCTCAAAAGGAAAATTACAATCATATATGGCCAGTCTATTTGTATATTTATTACAAAGTAATTCACCAGAAATTATTCAATGTCTTTAATGCATTTAAAAGATGACTCTTACTGCTCAATGTGATTTCACTTTTCTGAAAATTGAGAAGCCACATGTCCACAAAATACTCTTTTTGTTTGTTTGTTTTAAAAATTTATTTATTTGAGAGCAAGCGTGAGTGGGGGTGGGGGGCAAGGGGTGGACAAGCAGATTCTGTGCAGAGCCCCATGGGGGACTTAATCCAACAACCCTGAAATCATGACCTGACTCCAAATCAAAAATCGGAGGCTTGAGCCATCCATATGCCCCGGAAAATATTCTTTTTGGTATGAGGTATATAGTTATGTAGCTATTCCAACTTCATTTTGAATTTGAGTTTTCTCTGTTACCATATTTGGCCTTAGCAGATTCATAGGTAAATTAGAAATGAAAATGCCTCTAAAATTAGCATTGCTTGATATATATTTTATCACTTTATTATTAAATATGCCATGATTTGTATTATTAAATATCATATTGTTATAAATTTTATATCCATACAATGCAGAACTTTTTTGTCCTGATTTTTATGATGTAAACAAAATAGCAGTAAAGGAAATGAAATATTGGTATGCCCTTCTAATATAGTCACTGTTTCCTTTCCCTTGTTCTTTTATTTTTATGCCCATATTCATGCATATTTTAAATTGTTGCTTTCATAATAGACAAAGTGTTATGCCTTACCTTTTTCACTTAAAATTATATCAAAACTGGGGCGCTTGGGTGGCTCAGTTGGTTAAGCGACTGCCTTCAGCTCAGGTCATGATCCCAGGGTCCTGGGATCGAGCCCCGCATCGGGCTCCCTGCTCTGCGGGAAGCCTGCTTCTCCTTCTCCCACTCCCCCTGCTTGTGTTCCCTCTCTCGCTGTGTCTCTCTCTGTCAAATAAATAAATAAAATCTTTAAAAAAAAAAAAATTATGTCAAAACTGTGTTTCTACTTGCTGTATGGTTCCTAATTATCATCTTAATGTGTAGATACTCAAAGACATTGTAAAGTGAGATAAGGTATCACTTGTGGAAGGCCAGGTGACTAGCCATGTCCACAACATGCCACTTACCTTGGTAAGTTTTTCACTGTTCCCTTCTTTACAGACTGGGACACCCAATTTGTTCCTTGCCCCAGAATTAATTGGATACAGGGATATCAATTCATTCTATCAGTCCTCTGAGACTGACATATGATGAGACTAAAATAACAATTTATTAATTTACAATGGGAAGTAAAGAAGTAAAGGTACAAACCTACATCCCTGTGTTTGCTTTGACCTATCACATTTTCTCCCTCTAGGCAAGCTACATGGGAGGTTGCTTGATTAGAATGGACTACAAACACTGAGTCTCTAATGTAATTAAATGCCTGTCCCCATAATGGCTTCAAGTACTTCTAAGCAGGATAATAAAGTCCTAATCAGTGTTGAATGGGCAGACCTGTTTTGTCTTTAAGACTCCTCCTTTTCTGTTGCTTCAGTTGGGGAGCAACCCTATCTTCAATTGACACGTTCGTTAGAAGTGTCAGTAAGTTCATTCTGGTTACAGTTATATTCTTTAGGCCTGGCAGCTATTTTCCTTCTTCTGACTTGATCCATTATGTTTTAATTTTACTGCCTCCTTGCAAAAATATTATTTTTCTTAAATCTTAGTTATTGAAAAACACCTTACTGGGCGCCTGGGTGGCTCAGCTGGTTAAGCAACTGCCTTCGGCTCAGGTCATGATCCAGAAGTCCCGGGATCGAGTCCCGCATGGGGGTCCCTGCTCAGTGGAGAGTCTGCTTCTCCCTCTGACCCTCCTCCCTCTCATGCTCTCTGTCTCTCATTCTCTCTCTCACAAATAAATAAATAAAATCTTTAAAAAAAGAAAAACACCTTACTTATTGTATCCATGTGTCCCAAATATCCCTTACAAATGGCAGCATAGTATTCCATCGAGTTTCTCCATCATTAGTCATTTGTAGTTTTCCCTTCCCCATCCTATGAAATTATAATGCATGTCATTTTCTTCTTCCTTGGAATTTTTCAAAAGAACAAATTCCTATGAGTATTAGAAAATAAAAAAGAGAAGACATTATGTAACTTTTTATATTACTACCTAATTACTACACAAAATGGTTTGAGCAGTTTATCCTGATACCAGCAAAATACAGCAATTTCAAAATAATCTCAACATTAGTCAATTAAATTTCTCTGAAATTTTACTATGTTAATAGGAATAAAACTAGAATATGTTGCTATTTCAAACTGCATTTTTTTGAGGTAGGCTCCATGCCTAGCATGGAGCCCAGCATGGGGCTTGAACTCGTGACCCTGAGATCAAGACCTGCACTGAGATCAAGAGTTGGGCGCTTAACCAACTGAGCCACCCAGGCTCCCAAATTGTATTTTTAATTACTACTGAAACTGGTCACTTTTGCATGTTTCATTATTAATTTTTTCTCATTAAATAAATCAAATCACATTTTTTGTTCATTTTTTTGAGAACTTGATATTTAGCTTATCACTTTCACTGAACTCTTTATAAGATATAGATACTGTTTCTGTCAACATAGAGGCTGAAATTTCCCAATTTGTTGTTTTAATTTAAAATATCCAGATATATTCTTCTGTGTTTTATAAACCTCTTCAAATTCTGTTCTGGTCATTTAATACATTTTAACTTTTACCTTTTTGATAAAATCTTCCTCATTCACTTCTCCACTGTTTATAAATACCTGGTTTGTCATATATTAAAATAAATGATTACATATAGCTAGTTTTCCTCTCCAGTATTGCTTAGGGAATTTATCAACCATCCTTAATTAATGAATAAATCCCTGCAGTCTCACATTGTACCATCTACTACCTAGAGTTGCCCCTGAAAGAAGCAGCTCAGTTGCAAATCAATGCCCAAAATCAAAACTTCCTTTGTGAATTTTGATTGAAGCTCATATTCAAAACTTCTGTCTGTTCTCTTTGTTCATTATGTTTTAATATGTTTGACCTGTCTCTCACAATTGCAGTAGCATGGGCCTCGATTTCAGTTGTTCCAGAGAATGACTGCCTATCTTTTGGAAGTGCTCTCCACGAAACCCTCGAAAGTGATTTATTTAGATTGGGTCTTTCTGGGTTTCTTTTTCTGAATACATATTATATCATAACACATTTATTATGTCACATTATATTATATATTACATAATATTTTAGACACTTAAATTCTTTTGCATTTTGGTTTGCATCTCAGTAGTCTAAGAGAATCTTAAAATTAATAATTATACATATTAAAACATGTTAAGGATAATGTTCCTCAAAGTACAGTAAATTCTCTGTTACTTAATCACCTAATCAACTCAACAGATGGATAAATGGATGGAAGGAGAGAAGAAGAGAGGGAGCAAGGGAGAATGAAAATAGAATTTACAATTATATTCATATAACTTTTTATAACATATAAATGAAACATAAACTATATTTCTTATATTATTTGTATATGACTACTGTTTGTACTTCTACAATGCAAGGCTCTCTATCATTCCCAATAATAAATACTGTATTAGATTCCAATCACACTTAGACATTCTGCAAGTGTAAGGTATGATTTCGTGTGTCTTCCAACCATTGTATTCCCAAATTCTAAAAACAGGAATGTATAGATTTAGATATATACTGCCCAGGGCAACAAAAAGAGCCTTTCAACTATGCAAAGACAAGTCTTTTCCTGTTAGTCTGGTCTTGTCTGTTTCACTAAAACTCTTATGTGTTTCTCTAGATTGCCACAATGTTCATCAGTAATGTAGTACCTGAGTGGGGAAACAGTGAAAAAAATTTAGAACAGAAGACCCTGGGATAATGGCTCTAAAATAATTAAGGCACTTAATATATTATTATAGTAAGGAGATATTGTTATAATTTCTCACTCTTAGTGTAATATATGTAAAAAAGGGAGGGGTGGGGACAGGGTGGAGAAAGCAGTGGAATGCTATGATGCTTACACTACTCCTGGGTAAGCCCCATGACCATGTTTAAAGATCCGGTATTCACCTAATGCAGTCAGATTACTTTGGAGGACAATGATTTTTAAGTCTTCACCACCTTCAGCAAACATACTTGAAGGTGGAATTTCACACTTAGAGATTACAGCAAAGTTTTCTAGTTAAGACACTTGGCCAATACATGGCTTTGTTTGCAACAACAAAAAAGTCTTCTTTGCCTTGTGAACATGGAACCAACAGAAGGTATTAAAAGTTATAGATAGTCACAGTTGATTTTATTATTTTGGATTTAACACGAATCTTAAAATCCTAATTGAAAAAAAAATGTTTTAATAAGAGAAATCTGTCAAAAATATACACATACAAACAGCTTTGGTAATAACATGTAACTTAAATTCTCAAAAAGATATGACTTGCTCCTAAACATCCTGTAGGAAGTGATTTTTTTAAATCTATTTGTTTTTAAAATATAAAATATTAATAATCATGCCATAAACTATCTGAAAAATATACTTTCTTAAATGTATATGACCTTCAGTTGAAGGAAACAAAACATCAGCCTTTAGATTTTACGCACTATTACATAGTTTTTCCATTAATGTTTCATCATGCCTTTTTCTAAATGTTCTAACTTCAAGTTGAAGGTTGAGGTAGAAGGCACAGAATAGAAGTTGCGCAAACTGTTGCCAATGTAATCTCGTCTTAAAAAGTGTTTTCAACAATGAATCCCTATTTCCAACCACCCCCAGTCTAAACTACTTCTCAGGGTCCTAGACTTTCCATACTCTGGATCTAACTTTGCCACTTTATTCCCAATAGTCCTCAGTGCCCTTCTTTTCTCCTGGTTGGGCCTATTAAATTCATGCATTCAGTAAATATTTGTTGAGTGCCTACCATGGGGCAGGCATCAAGCCACAATGTAGTGGTGGGCACAGGCTCCAGAATCAGATAGACCAAGTCAAAATACAAGCTAAAATGCCACCTCCTGTGCGATTCTTTAACCTCCATTTGCCTCTGGTTTCTTATCTGTAAAAAGAGGATCATATAGTATCATAAGTTTATTGTAAAGATTATAGGAAATAATATGTGTCGAGTGCGTACAACCGTTCCTGACACCTAGTAAGCCCTCAAGAAACATTAGGTGTCATTAGGGAGTGCATAGTGTTTAAGAAAATCAAAGAATTGAAACAAAATTGGATAAGTGCCATTCCGGGGGAAGTATGGGGTGTTATGGCAGGGCCAAACAAAGCAACTACATTGTCAGGAAAGGTTTTCCAGAGGAAGTGACATTGAAGGTGAATCCTGAAATATAAGTTGGAGTGACCTTGGTGATAGCACAGAGTGTTCTAGGCAAGGAGTGCTATATGTGAGAAGGCCCAGAAGTACATTAACATGGTATTTTGGAGAAACTGAATGAAATTCAGTAGACCTGAGTAATGAGAGATGAGGACAGAGTAGGGGAGGCTGCAAGATCCAGATCTAGACGTTAATATCCAGGTCCATATTCTTTAAGAGAATTTCAACTTTATACCAACAATAATGAGAAGCAATTTGGGGACTTTAAAAGGAAAGGTGGGGCACCCGGGAGGCTCAGTTGGTTAAGCATCTGCCTTCAGCTCAGGTCATGATCCCAGGGTCCTGGGATCGAGGTTCCCTACCTCCCCCACCCTGCTCAGGCTTCCTGCTCAGCAGGGAGTCTGCTTCTCCCTCTCCCTCTGCCCCTCCCCCTCATTTGTGCACAGGCACTCTCTCTCAAATAAATAAATAAAATCTTTAAAGAAGAAGAAGAGGAGGAGGAGGAGGAAAGGCAATATGATGTTATTTGGGTTTGAAAATAAATGACTACAGATTGGAGAATAGATTGGAGGAGAAAAGTGAGAACAGGATCATGACATGATCTACTATCTTTCAAAGACCAGATAAATACCATGGTCCTTGCAAAGCTTTTCTTTATAGCTTGAGCTCTCCTTGATCACGACTGATTGCTTTCTTTCTTCTAAACTCTAATAGCACTTTTTTGGTTT